>NC_020494.1:14989617-14995124 GCF_000184155.1 Fragaria vesca subsp. vesca | reverse complement strand
TTTTAATTATTTATTACACACTTTAGCCGACGAATATATTAATGTTTCGTCGGCTAAAGTCTGGAAAAAAAAAACCGACGACATGTTTTTCGTCGGCTAACTGTGGGACTATAGCCGACGAAAAAAAAATTTCGTACGGCTAAAGTCATCACAGACGAGCTTTTCCCGACGACACTATAGCCGACGAGCCTTCGTCGGCTAAGATCTTAGCCGACGAATTAAGATAACAGGCCGACGAAAATTTTTCGTCGGCTAAAGTGCTTGTCCTGGTAGTGTATGTTGCACGGACACGGCAACACGACACGGCAACACGGCAAAACTCAAAAACTGAGTTTTCGACACGGCTTGGACACGGCAAATAGAATTATATATTTATGTATTTTTAATAGATAAAAAAATACTAAAATATGAAATAAGTTCATTACATTATCAAATAAAGTTCTAAATTCAATCTTTCATAACCATAAGAAATAAGTCAAGTGCATAACTAATACCACAATATTTACAAGATTACACTGCCAAAGTACCAAATATTTACAATAACATGGAACAAAAGACAAGAATTCCCTGCAAAGAAAATAACACAAAACAAGGAATCAATCCATAATCAAGCAACACCTATATTTTAATTAACAGGTGCAAAACTGCAAATCAAACTTAACAGAAACAATATTGAATTCAAACTAGCTCCTTAACTCCTTAACAGAAACAATATTGAATTCAAACTTAACATAAACAATATTGAATTCAAATCAAACTTAACAGCTCCTTAACTCAAACTTGCTCCTTTGCTCCTTAACTCCTTAACTCAATTCTCAAACACATCTCATTTTGAATTCAATCAGCAATACCACATGGGAAGAAGATTTAGCAGACTAAAGCATATGCTCCTTAATCCATCCATCAATACTAACAGAAAAATAACTCATGAACTATCAGATATAGGAGGAAAACGAACTCACCTTAGCAATGGCGGATTGGTGACGGCGACGACTGCCAACGGCAGACTGGCGACTGGCGGACAAGCGACGGCGGCAACGGCGGACAGTAGAGAGAAGAGATCAGATCGGTGAAGACTGAAGAGATTGACTGGGTGGCGGACTGCCAGACTGGCCACTGGCGACTCCATTTGCCTGAGAATGGACGACGGACGGTGAGCGTCATCTTCGTCTCGGAAACGAACCGGGGAAGAGAAGGTCGGCAGACGGCAGTACTAGGCACAGAGAGGAGAGAAGAGAAGAGAATAAGAGATCGAATCCGAGCGTGCCTCATCAAGTTGACTTACTTCAATTTTTTTTTTTTAAGTCTTGTTTACGTGGCGTGTCGCAGTGGCGTGTCGGAGGAGGTCAACGTGTCCGAAAAGTCAACATTTTCAGACACGCCACGTGGCGTGTCGGACACGTATTTTGCCGTGTCGGCGTGTCGGAGTGTCGGACAGTCCGACACTCCAGGGGTGTGGAGTGTCGGTGCAACATAGCTATCAATGCATTAATCAATTGAGATTTGAGATGATGGGATATTGGGACTAAATTTGATCAAGGCATTAATCAATTGAGATTTGAGAACTAGGTCATATGACATGTATAAGACCCTCCAATAGGATGACCGATATAACTAAGAATCATACATGCAGATTAAAGAGAGAAAGTTTGGCACTTGGCTTAGCTGCTTCGGCAGAAGAGAATTGAGACGTATACAACAACAAAGAAAAAGAACTAAAGAGAAGAAAGTTGACCTAAGATATACTAAAGAAGAAACTATTTTTAATAAAATAAACAAGATATATGTAATCAGATAAAAAAAATCATATGGACTAAGTTCACTTATATAAAGAAATTTGGGGTGAGCTGGTTTTCATAATTTAACTTTTTTTAATTATAAATATACAACAAAGCAATGTTTTCTCAAAATCTGGGGTGGGCTGTAGCCCACCGTAGCCCATGTGTAGGTACTACTTTGAAAAGAGTCAAGCCGAAAAGCCAGTCTGCTTCCTCCAAATTCATATATCGGCTGAAATCATAGTTTCTGGCTAAAAGAACTCGGAGGCTTGTGGTTTCACCAATGCATGATGACTGGTATGAGCATTGCTTTTGGTCTGCTTTTAATGAAAGGAAGAAGAGGACCCAACTGGGTCTGGAAGTAAGTTTCTTTCTAATATTCATTCATTCGTTGCCTCAGTTTTGTTCTGGGCCGTTCTGTTATTGTGTATATATCGTATACGTATGATCTTCATGTTATCAGTATGCTTATATATGAGTGAGTATCAACATTGTGTTGTCACATTTGTATTTTGGCATCCCTACACAAAGCAAGTTGAATAGAATGAAATTCTAATTATTCTAATTCTAATTATATATATGATGCAGAACTTATATGAGAATTAATTCTGATATGATTGAGTCTGATGTGCAAGGGAAGAAGTCTATGTTGATTCAATATCAAATTATATTCTCATAGATATTTGATTTATATCTCTTGCATCTACTTAGGATAAAGTGGTACTAATTAATCTTCCTGATTTGATATTGATTAGGTGATAGCAAGAAGGTGTTGCTATTAGCATGAGTATGGTTTTTGTACATGAATGCCAAAGGGGGAGATTGTTAGTATATATTTATGTTGGCATTCCTATACAAAATGCTAGGATGCCTTGCATGTACATGATTTATGTGTTCCCTAGTTAGATTAGAATTATCTTATATAACTAGCCTGCAATATTGGAAATAAGTCTTAATTTGATTAGGACTTGTATGTGTGGGAAAATAAGGAAACCTATTGTGATTAGGTTTTATGTGCTTGAATATCTTATATTGAACTTCCCTATTAATTCTAATTTGATTAGTATTAATATTGGATTTAAATTCTCTACATTTTGTTACGCTAATGAGTAAGGAAAGAAGTTCTAATGTGATTAGAAATTCTTTCATTTACTATCAGATTGTGATATCAAGATTTATATTTATCTTGTGTATTCTTTTGACAAGATATCGCATTGAAGAGAGCAAAATCAAAGTGATAAAGAATTTGTCAAGGATTGAAAGAAGATTGAAGATTCACGGATCTAATCTCAATCAAGATAATTCACTATACATAACAGTCATGATTTTCTAATTATGTTCTATGTGATTACATGTTGCATTAAATGAGTTTCTCAAATAAAAGATATCTTTGTCTATATTTGATTTGTTTTAAACTCTGATGCATTTGTTTTGGAAAATATCTTATCTGCCTAAAATGACTTTGGTTTAAATTGGAAAATTGTGTTTTTCTAAATTATAACAGATTAGTTGATTGATATATTCACTATGTCATTTCTTGCATCAGGCGACACAACATTGCTTGATAAAAATCGTAAGTGTCGCCTTCTAGCATGTCGTTGATGAGGTTCTCCGACGACACAAATGTTATGTCACCTATAAGAACCTCAGGTGACAGAAGACTTTTTTCATTTTGTGTCGCCTGAATTGAGATAAGACGACACGGTATATATGTCGCTTGATAGTTTAAACAACGACATGTTAGAAGGCGACGTATCTTTTTTTTGCAGTGAGGCGACACAGCTCTTTGTGTCGCCTTATAACTGCGAGAGAGAGAAATACGCCTTACAGCAACATATACGTGTAGGTTAATTTGTTTAAAGACGACATTTAAACATCATCTGAAAATGCTACAGGCGACATATACTTGATGAATTAGAATTTAAACTTTTCCACGCTACATTTATGTGTCGCTGGATGTACTCACATGACACACTATTGATGTTGTTTCTGGTCTAAACGTAGTACGACGACACATATGCATTGGGTGAATGATCTTCAGGCAACGTATATTTTTTCTTTTTTCATTTTGTCTCTTTAAGACAATAGAAGACAATAGGTATCTGTCGTCTGATATGCTTTAAGCTTTCACTACATGATATCTTTTAGGCTTTCGACATTTTTCAGGCGACATTTGTCTATCATATGAATGAGCTTGAGCTACATACAAGTGATGCCTATTGTGATTTAAGTCGAATGTACTGTACAATTAGTATACAAAATTGTACAATTTGTATATAGTTTCAAATAAATTACAACATAAGAAAAGACATAAATCTAATCTCTTCATGTTTCCTCTCTGAGGCTAGATCTGCTGCCCTCAATATTGACCAAACAACAAGCCCCTTTTTTACAAGCCACTTGCCGAAAATTTGCCATGACCTCCCTGTATTCTTCTAAATACCAAGTTATCGACATATAGCACCAAAGACAACGAAATCAGCCACAACTCAATTCAAAAACCACAACACAGTAACAACACATCAATTCAAATTGTAATCCTTACCTCCAAATCCGCTCAAAAACTAAACCTGAAACTTCTGCTTGCCCAATTTTCCAATGCATGCAACATAACGATCAAGTCAGTCTTCATAACAACACCCTAAATATCACAAACCAAGCAACAATCACAAAGACGAATATATTACCTTTTGAAGACGAATTTTGAAGACCGACCAGAGTCCCTGATTAGGAATTCGAGCCTTTGTTCCAATCCCAAACGTACCACGACTGCTGCTTTTAAATCCCTCCAAGGCGCGACTGGGCTTCACCTAAGAGCTACACACTTGTCGGATTTTAGGTTCGGGTTTACTCCCAACACAACAACAGCAGCCTTCATAGCATCCCCGGTGTTGGTTTGGTATTCAGAAAGATGAGACGAATTCGAGAAGGGGAAGAACGATGTCGAGAAACCTCGCCGGAGACTCACCGAAAAAACCCAGAAAAACAGAATTGGGGATATCTCCGATTAGGGCACGAGTTAGAGAAACAACAGCATAAAAAGGAAGAGGGAATTGAGAAGGAGAAAGACCTTACCATCGACCAACCAGACGGTGGCCGGAAACACCGGAATTCCGAGAAGACAACCGGGTTCCTCCTCCACCAATCTCTCTCATCTATGGCTCTACAAACGATTTAAGGGTTGGGTTAGCTAGGTAGAGAAGAGGAAGTCGGACGTTTTGATGGTGGTCTCGCGGTGTGCGGTGGCCGGAGACGACGGCGTCAAGTGGAGGACGCCACTGACGCAGGCGATGTCGAGAGGAGAGGGAGAGAAGAACGGGTCAACGCCCGTAATGGCTTTTGACTGAAGTTAGCCCCTCTTTTCCTTTAATACCCAAACCAACAGCCAAGATTTAAAAATTTGGTATTCAAATTTCAAAAAATTTAGAATTGTGCATTTTTTTTTCAAGAATTGCGCCTCTTTTTCTTATACATAGATGTCGCCCTAACTCACTAACATATTAATTTGTCTAGCTACAAAATCAATTGTTGGGGGGAACCAAACTCAATTATTGAGGGTATTCCCTCCAAAGGTATTTCAGAAACTAAAAAGTAACTATAAGACAACACATAAATGTTGTCCTATTAACAAAAAAAATTTGTCTGCAAAAATGAAATGGTTTGGAGGGAATCCACCTAAGTTAAAATTAAGGCTAGGGTTTCGTTACCTCCAAAGTCAGAAATTACACT
>NC_020494.1:14983863-14988425 GCF_000184155.1 Fragaria vesca subsp. vesca | reverse complement strand
GACATAGTGATTTTCCATATCAAAATAAAGTGTAGTTGACATATTGCTGTGATTCTCTTAAACAAATCAATATGTGTTGATGTGCATTAACTGAGGGGGAGAAGTCTCTTCTCTATAAATAGGTTTTTGAGAAACTGAAAAGGTAGAGATTTAGAGAATAGAAAAAAGCTTTGATATATTACTTATGAGTTGATATTGTGTTCATGCTATTTCTCTCATCTCTCATATGTTTGATATGATCTTCATTATTCATTTGCATAAGTGATTGAGATCAGTGAAGTTGAAAAGAAAAGAAGGCGTGTTCAGTTCATTCATATCCGTATCAGATTCAAGGAGAGTTAGAATATGGTTATCAGTTGTAAGGTCAAGTTAGTTTGGAATACTAGTAAAATGATTGTGTTGAATATCACTACTTGATAGATCTGTAATCATTCTTACTCTATAGTAGATTTGATTTAGTGTGGACTACTTTAAAAGTCTCGCAGTGACGTTTCCTCGAGGGAGGTTTACACTGTTGTTAACAAACCTTATGTTCTTGTGTCTGTTGCTTTTAATTTGATAAAGGATTGAATCTACATATTCAATCCTTCCATATTCTGTTCCATTCTATACTTTCACATTGTACAAAGTACAATACTGGAGATGCTGATGATCGAGAGCATATATAAAGGACAAAGATTAAGTTAGAATCGTCATCTATCCGACTTTCGTCTAAAGACTAAATCTCTGAGGTTCTCCAAACGGACAGACAATAAGATTCATAAGAGACTCTTGTATATATTTTCATAGGATATACGAGAAAATAGTTTATATTTGATAACACATATGGCAAAGATGTTGTTTTCATAGACTTGATATTTTATTCTGGGCTGTAACTCATGTGTAGTTGTATAATCTGGATGTTATTGTTATGCTTATAATAAAGTGATTCTTACTCAAATACTTTTTTATCACTGATTATTGGACAAAATATGTCAGATAAAAAGAGACTGTTATAATAGTTTATAGCTAATATATGTCGTGTTGCTATGTGACAAAGATCAACTATACATGATGACAAGGATGTTGAGATATAGTACAATAACTACAGTGATCACTGGCATGTAAGGACATGCATATCATTCCCATTCCAGGATCTGAGGGCGGCAGCGTTTCAATTTACAAGCAGAGCAGAATAGAGGAACTGAAATGATATAACCAAGTTACATACATGACCTGGTCAATGTAAGAGAGAACTGAGCAAGAAGAGGAGTGAGTCGAGTGGTATTTCTATCTAGTACTAGTATTATTGTTATTATTTTAGTGGGAATGTTTAACTAATCTTCTGTAGCTCTCATTTGTAAGCTGTAGATTGAAATGCTTTGTTATAAAAGCAATGCCTGCATGAAAATGCAACAAATTGTATCAATCCATTTCCTCGAAAATTGGTAATCCTGATTCATCATCTCACATCTTTTTTATCCATACAGTTATCTGTTTGATGTTTTGGTGATATTGGTCAATGTCCACTGCAGTATACTCTCTCTTTGTTTTTCATTTGAATCTTAGTTTTTATGTTGGTTTCTTTCTTTTTATCTTTCAGCTTTGACCTCATCACCCGAGTTTCGTGAGGTTTTTTGGAAACATGGCTGCGGAGAATCCTTCAGATGGAGATACAATAAAGCAAGAAACTGCATCATATAGCCATCCAGCATTGAAAGTGGGTTCCAATGAAAACAGAAAAGATACAAGCAAGAGCAAGGAGGATGGAACTAAAACAGTACCACTTTACAAACTTTTCTCGTTTGCTGATTCCATGGATTACCTGTTAATGTTTGTTGGAACAATCAGCGCTATTGGTAATGGACTCGTTACGCCACTGCTGGCCATAGTCTTTGGAGATCTAATTAATTCCTTTACAGAAACTGGGAATAACAAAAGAGTGGTTGATGCAGTTTCCAAGGTGAGTCTTCTGGGACCAAAACCAGATATACAGTCATCCTTGGTGATGCAACATCTATATCATATTTTCAACTTAGTCCAATATTCAGTATGAAACAATAAACCAGATATACTGTCACTTTATCTCTTTTCATCATAACTTGTGTCAATTGAACTGAACTATGTGATACCATATGTCACTAAAATTATCTGGTAGCGTCATTTATTTGCAATATTTATCCTCAGGTGGCTCTAGAGTATGTTTACCTGGCTCTTGGGGGTGCTGCTGCATCATTTCTACGTAAGTACATTTGGTCCTGCTGAAATAAAACTTTCCCTTTAACAAATCACTAAGCTAGTGCAAAACTGAAACACCGATTTCTGTGTGCTAGAGATGTCTTGTTGGATGGTCACTGGAGAGAGACAGGCAGCACGAATACGAAGTTTATACTTGAAGACCATACTGAGGCAAGATGTCAGCTTCTTCGATCAAGAAATCAACTCTGGCGAAATTATTGGGAGGATGTCAGGTGATACTGTGCTTATTAAAGAGGCGATGGGGGAGAAGGTATATATTTACATTCAACATGTAAAGAAAAATATATGCCTTAAGTTTTTGCCATTTTCTCCTAACCTATAGTTGCCATTTTATCCAAATAGTTGCTACATTCATGGGCAGCTATGTAATAGCATTTTTTAAGGGTTGGCTTCTCACCCTTGCCATGCTATCCTCTATTCCTCCTATTGTCCTCTCTGGTGCTGTAATGAACCATTTAATAGTGAAATTGGCATCCAATGGACAAGCTGCATATTCAGGAGGAGCAACTGTGGTAGAGGAGACAATTGGTTCTATCAAAACTGTATGAATCCTTGTCTTAAACTTTTTTTTCTTTTTACTTTTTTTTTCATACAATTACAATTCAGGTATTAATTCCTCATGCAGGTTGCATCGTTTACAGGGGAGAAGGAAGCTATATCTAAGTACAATAACTCGTTGAATAAAGCTTACAAGTCCGGTGTGCAGGAGGGTTGGGCATCTGGTTTGGGTTCTGGAGTACTTACCCTAATGGTATATTGTACTTACGCTTTGGCTGTATGGTTTGGCGGAATACTGATTCTTGAGAAAGGATATAAAGGTGCAGATGTCATGGCAGTAATGTTTGCTGTCCTAATTGGCTCTATGTAAGTTGCAATTTATTAGACTGGTAAATGGGATCCCAAAATTTTCTACTCGCTCCCCCTGCCCCTTTACTTGATATTTTAATTTTTAATGATTCAGAAAATATCAAGATTTGCAACTTCTTCTTTTAATAATTTCAGGTCTCTTGGGAAAGCATCTCCTTGTATCAGTGCATTTGCTTCTGGACAAGCTGCAGCTTATAAAATGTTTGAGACAATTAACAGAAAGCCCGAGATAGATACATATGATACTTCTGGGACGGTATTACAAGATATTCATGGAGACATAGAATTGAGAAATGTTTGTTTTACTTATCCCACAAGACCAGATGAGCAAATATTCCATGGATTTAGTCTCTCAATACCCAGTTGTGCAACTGTTGCTTTGGTTGGAGAAAGTGGAAGTGGTAAATCAACTGTAATCAGTTTGATCGAGAGATTTTATGACCCCCAGGCTGGTGAAGTTCTTATTGATGGTGTTAATATCAAAGAGTTCCAACTGAAATGGATCAGGCAGAAAATAGGCCTTGTGAGCCAGGAACCAGTTTTGTTTACTGGTAGCATCAGAGATAATATTGCGTTTGGAAAGGACGGTGCTACTACTGAAGAGATAACAGCTGCTACTGAGTGATAGCTAAATTAAAAGCTATTTATTTTCCTTATTCTCCTGAAAATTTGTCGATTGTAATATAGAGAAATAAGGGTCTCCCGCAGAGGATTAAGTTAAACTAAAAGCTTCAACAAAAGTCACAAAACGTGACTGCAGCTCCTATTGAACAACAGTCGAAAAATAAAAGTAAAACCTAACCTAGAATGTTCAGAAAAACACGAAAATTTACAGAGGTGTACTAGACACACAGAGAGTCTAGCACACAAAATTTGAGATAAATCGGAGTTGATTTGATAGGGAAATAAAATACAGGAATATGACGAACAGAAGATAAGAAAACTGAAAACTGATTTCAAAGTAGTTGAAAATCAAGATAATGAGACTAGCTAGGGAGGAAGTATCCACCCCCGACAATCACACACAACACACTTTGTCCAATTTGTGACCAACTAACTCAATTGAAGATGCTCAGATTGACTCGGTACGCTTGAGCACAATCTATTACTCTTTCTTACTTTGTATGTTAGGCAGGAAGTGCTCTACACCTAAACTATTCTCAAACATTGTAACCTAAAGGTACGTTTATTAGGTTAAACAAGCAGAGATCAATAAGCATGAAAAGAGTTTGAGCAATCACTAGGCATCGCAATAAACTTAGCGCCTTGCTAAACCTAGGGTTTCGTCTACTCGCTAGTGAAAACTACCGATTACTTCTCTAGACAATTTGAGGGATCCGATATTGACCCAGGCATCAAATAATCAAAGTATTAGAACCCTAGCATGTATACTAAGTAGGCCTCCAAAGCACACACACAAAGAATTACATCGATGAACAATCGGTAAACAAAACCTC
>NC_020494.1:14979416-14983710 GCF_000184155.1 Fragaria vesca subsp. vesca | reverse complement strand
AGTTCATGGAAGGGAAGACAACAATAACCGAGCTTGGAGAATCCTTGAGAAGAGATCAATCTTGTTCCGTCCGATTCTTCTGTTCTTTTCTTCCTGACTTCTCCTTTTTCTTCGTTTCCTCTCGTGTATCAGATGATATTAGGTTAGAGAACCCTCAATTTCCGTCCATGGGCCAGCTGATTTGGATTGGGCCTTGAAATTGAAGTTACGGTCCAAATCAGAAATTCGGGCAGACTGACCTTCGGCAACTAAAATGATCATAACTTCTTCTAAAAAATAGGTATTGACGATCCGTAAAAAGTTCTAGAAAGTAGACTCTTGTAGCTTTCTATTGATATATAACTCATTGTCTGGATCGTTGTGAGGTGATCACAATCCTCTGTCGAAGTTAGATGATAATTTCTGACAAATCCCATAATTCTTTCCTTACACGACATGAATTCCTAATCCTTCAAGATTTCTCCTCTTTTGCTTCATATTCCTTTCTTTGCTCCGAAACACCTAATAAACATAAAAATAACTAAATCAAATGGAAAATACGATAAACTAATAAAGTAAAGAGAGGAATTAACCATCATATCGTCGCATAATTATGCTCCTATCACTGAGTTTTCTAATGCTGCTAAATTCATAGCTTTATTGCCCCAGGTATTATAGTTTAAGCTCTTTCATTGTTGTTTTACCTTTCAGTTCATGATCTTTTCACAAAGATGGAATGTTATTGGAAGATAAACGTTACAGTTATTCCCCATTTTCTGAAGTTCAAGTTTGAACTTTTCAAGCAGAAATGAAAGGGTAGTTTGAAGCGCGGTATGGGGGGACGCTGGTGAAAACAAAAGTGTATTTTCCAACAAAAAATAATCTATGATAACGAGATTATGAAGTTACTGTTATTGGATTGTGTAGGGAATAGATACAACGGTTGGTGAGCATGGAACTCAACTATCTGGAGGGCAAAAGCAAAGAGTTGCTATAGCTAGAGCAATTTTGAAGAACCCTAGAATTCTGCTTTTAGATGAAGCAACAAGCGCTCTTGACACAGAATCTGAGAGAATTGTGCAGGAGGCACTTGACCGAGTAATGATTAACCGGACTACTGTCATAATAGCCCACCGCTTGAGCACAATAATGAATGTTGACACCATTGCTGTGATACATCAAGGAACAATTGCTGAGAAAGGTACTGCATTTTCTATGAGTAACTAGTAAGACATCAAGCTCATGTCTTACAACAATTTGAATATCTATCATTGTTTCTCATTATTGCATGTCAGTATTTCTATGTATAATCATATCACCATGTCCTTAATTCATGAGTGCTTCAGATATTGATCTCTTGCAACTGAACAGGCCCACATTCTGAGCTAATCAAGGATCCCAATGGAGCATACAACAGGCTTATAAGGTTGCAAGAAACTACTTTTGTGTCAGAAGACTTGGAACATACTGGTCGAAATTTTGATAAATCATCTCCAAGATGTAGAAGTCCTATCTCGTTATCAATCTCAAATGGTATTCCCACTGCAAGCGGTATTCTTGAAACAACACCAGGAGAACCTGATGTTCCTGCTTCAATACCATCTAAAGGGCCTCCAAGAGTCCCTCTTCGCCGCCTTGCTTACCTGAACAAGCCAGAGATCCCAATGCTACTTCTAGGTACTATAGGTGCAGCAGTCAATGGGGTAATCTTCCCTATTTATGGTAGTTTGTTGTGAAATGTAGTCAAGACTTTCTTTGAGCCACCCCATTTACTCCATATGCATTCAAAGTTTTGGGCATCAATCTTTGTTGTTCTTGGAGTGGTATCTTTCTTGGCACATTCATCAAGAGCATACCTCTTTGCCGTGGCGGGTGGCAGTTTAATAAGAAGAGTCCGAGCAATGTGCTTTGAGAAGGTGGTTTACATGGAAGTAAGTTGGTTTGATGAAGCTGAGCACTCAAGTGGTGCAATTGGGGCAAGGCTTTCTACAGATGCAGCCTCTTTGAGAGGTCTTGTTGGAGATGCTCTTGGTTTCTTTGTTCAGAATACAGCAACTGCAATTGCGGGGATGATTATTGCTTTTGGTGCAAATTGGCAAATTTCTCTTGTAATCCTTGTTTTGATACCTCTGTTAGGAATAAACGGATATTTTCAGGTCAAGTACATGAAAGGTTTCGGTGCAGAAGCACAGGTATATCTCTAAGGTCCAAAAAATTACGAACAACTATGATTAATAACATGGAGAAGTTGATGCAGTTTCAATTTCTTAACATAATTTTCATATTTAAAGTTCATGATTTTTATCAAATACTAAACTCTATTGGTTGCAGAAAGTTTATGAGGACGCAAGCCAAGTAGCTAGTGATGCTGTGGGGAGTATTCGGACAGTTGCCTCCTTTTGTGCTGAAGAGTTGATGATTGACTTGTACAAGAAAAAATGTGAAGGCCCTATCAGGACAGGGATAAGACAAGGTTTAATTTCTGGTATAGGTTTTGGTGTATCACTCTTTTTACAGTTTTCATCATTTGGCTTAATTTTCTATACTGGAGGTCTACTTGTTCAAGCAGGCAAGACAACATTCACTGATGTTTTCAGGGTAAGTTTCCTCTGCATTGTGCTATAGACCTTTAGTTACTACAGTAACAGTTGTTAAATAAATACTCGTTAGTCGAGAACAAAGACCTTTTTACCAGTCCATCATAGTTAAGGTCTTTCTCTCTGATTCTGCAGGCTTTCTTTGCTCTGACTATTGCCTCTCTTGGACTCGCTCAGTCGAGCTCCCTAGCACCTGATATTAGTAAAGGAATGAGCTCTGCTGCTTCCATATTCACAATTCTTGAAAGGAAATCAAAAATAGATTCTAGTGATAACTCGGGCATGACAATTGAGAATGTGAAGGGAGAAATTGAATTTCACCATGTCAGTTTCAATTATCCTAGTAGACCTGACGTGCCGGTTTTAAACGATCTTTGCTTAACCATTAGTCGTGGCAAGGTAATGTAGTGTCAAGTAATACTCTTTTTCGTCTTTTATCCATTTTCTAGTACTGCAAATGACTTTGGAACTTACACTTGAAATATGTTATATATTTAGACAATTGCTCTGGTTGGTGAAAGTGGAAGTGGAAAATCAACAGTGGTCTCTTTGATCCAGAGATTTTACAACCCCAGCTCTGGTCATATTACATTGGATGGAATCGAAATTGAGAAATTACAGTTGAGGTGGTTGAGACAGCAAATGGGGCTGGTGAGCCAGGAGCCTCTGCTGTTTAATGACACTATCCGAGCCAACATTGCATATGGAAAGGAAGGAGAGGCAACCGAGGCTGAAATTATAGCTGCAGCAAAAATGGCAAATGCAGACAAGTTCATTAGTAGTTTACAACATGTGAGTATTAGCAAACTCAGCTACCATCACTGTTTATTATCTTTTACCATGGAGCTGCATAAATCTTGAGGACTGATGCATTTAAATTTAATAACACTGCAGGGTTATGATACAATTACTGGAGAGCGAGGGGTCCAATTATCGGGTGGACAGAAGCAAAGAGTTGCTATTGCAAGAGCTATTATGAAGGCACCAAAGATATTATTACTAGATGAAGCGACAAGTGCTCTTGACGCTGAATCAGAACGCGTGGTTCAAGATGCATTGGACCGAGTTATGGTGGATCGAACTGCAATTGTGATTGCTCACCGGTTATCCACAATCAAGGGTGCAGATGTAATTGCTGTGGTGAAAAATGGAGCTGTTGCGGAGAAAGGAAAGCATGAAACTTTGATGAATATCAGTAATGGCATATATGCTTCTTTGATAGCATTGCATGTAAGTGCCTCATCTTAATTAGAGACGTTTCTATCAAGTGAAATAATGCAGTAAAACGTATAGATCAACAATGGCATTTACACAAGTGCCTCATCTAGACCGAGTAGTTATCAGTTATGGTGGATCGGTATATCGAATCACAGTGGTGGTTGCCTGGCCGTCGGTTATCCACTATTAAAGGTACTTGCAGACCAAGGAAAGCATGAGAGTTTGATCAAAATCAACAATTGGCATTTATGCTTTTTTGGTACCATTACATTCAAGTGCTTCATCTTCGAGGGGAGAAGTGTGTGTGTGTATATATATATATATATATATATATTTATTGAAACCTTCTTCAGAATTGTAAATTGTGGCAGGGTGTGTATATGCATAGATCAAGTTTTTTCTTTGTTAAGGACAATACGTTACATTTAGATACTATTAATATTGGCTGTCTTAGAGGCGCCTTCTTGTAATTTTCTTTTTCTTCTAAAAAAAAAAAAAAA
>NC_020494.1:14950890-14979396 GCF_000184155.1 Fragaria vesca subsp. vesca | reverse complement strand
AAAAAAAAAAAACCTCTCTTTTTACTTTACAAACCATTTTAAAATGGGTAACATTAAGCAGTAATCACACAAAACAAGCCAAGTTTAGCCATTTGAGAGAGTAATATTGTTTCTACATTACCTGTCGAAAAAAATATATATTGTTTCTACATCTAATTTACTAATTATAACTGATTATAATTGACTTGGTGACTGTGACCTACCACCTACATATTACAGACCCTGATATGAACAACCCGTAAGGCCATGACTCGTTTTCCAGCAGGCATGAACAAATCATCTACCATCTCTCAACTACTTTCATGGGCTTGTTTTAAGAACCTGACCAGGAGATTAGTGTTTGTACCGGTAAAGCGAGTATAACTTACTCTTTGCATATAATCATGAATGGGGGTAATGCACGTACTAGCTAGCTATATATATATCAGTCAGATTATCGACCTCCAAGGTCATAATTAATCTTACATTCTGTTGTTGCAAAAATCAAAGTATTTTAGCATGCAAAAATCAAAGTTAAAAGGCAAAAAAAGAAAAAAAAAAAAGAATATTCGTACTATAAGGAAATTTTACAATATATTAATGTATGATCACATACATAAAATCATCTTAAAGTATTAATTAACATGAATCTTTAAAATCGTAAATATTAGTCTTCAAAATAGTATCACGAGTCTCTAGTGGTTAATTTTCTTAGTTACCACGAGTCCTCAATCAAGTATAAAATCAAGTACTTGAAAGTGATAAAATGAGATGGTAAAAAATAGTTGATATATGAGAGTGTTAAGATATCATAGGATGTACCCGTAAGAGTTGCAAGCTTTATTTGATGATAATTCCGTTCGGTTTTCTTTCGATCTCATTCTCTGCAAGAAGCTTTTTTGATACTGCAAGAAGCTAGACCTAAGTCACCTTACAAACCTTGTTGCCGACCTCGATCTTTTTCCCCTTTTTTTCTTACGAGAATGACCTGACCCTAGCTAAAGTCCGAGGCCGGCCTTGGGATCTAGGAAATCGGTATATGCTTAGACAAATTCTAAAAATGAGGACCTAGCAAACGATTGTATAATGCCAACTTTACAAGCATATTGCTCAAGTTTGTTTGTTAAAATAGTAGAACATAGAAGATGCAAATATGACAATTAATGGATGTCAATGTTTACAAAGAAAAGGAAAGACTTGATGCTCGGTTATTGCTTGGTAGACAAGTGACAAGCGACAAATCAATCATTATAGTAAAAGATAAAATGACGAGTGCTTACTAAGTTAAAAACAAGTCCGTAGAATTGGAATATTGGACAATCAGACTAGTCATGCCAGTGCATATCGTAAAAACGACGAGTGCTAGCTAGCTTGGGTATTTTTTTTTCTGGTGATAATAAAGGATAAATGGAATTGATTAATTAAGCACGATCACATTCTTCTAATTCTAATCAAACAGAACAGAACCTACAGTAGTTCTTGAAGCTGGGAAGGAAGTACACAATCAATGCATCAAATTAATGAAAACATCATATCATTATTCATTAATTATGTGATATTGTGATGTGAAGTTGCAACTGATGATCTTCAGCGAATGACAGTACTCCAGCTCCTATATATCCTTCGAATTCAAACGAAATCTTCCCCAAGTTCTCGTTCAGATTGATCATATATCCATTGCTAGCTACTTGCTAGCTGCTCAATCTTCTGTCTTATTTTCGATCTTATTTTCGATAGATTATTCATTCAATGATCGATTTCTATAGCTATATATAGCTAGTACATTTTTGAGGAGAGAGCTTGATGATATATGAGCATGGCAGCTGGATTCATTTATACACGTCGATCTTCGCCTCTTCGGCCTTCAGGTACGCCATTTCCGGTCACTTATTCGGCCTGCATTTTGATTGATGCACCGCAGAAAAACCGGTCATTTTACCAAAATGACAAGCTGAAATCTTTGGATAGAACTTCTCTATATCCAACTGAAGATTGAAGCGAGACCAAACTAATTAAGTCCCAAGTTAAGGTGGTCCGATCCTCCTCCATGGTCCATATGTATAGACATATAGTTGTGCTACTATTACATGAATGGTCTACTAATAAGGGCATACGAATTAATATGCAGATGAAGTCGATCACAGATTGATCGATCACAGGTTCTCACTGTATATTCACATGCAGTGTTGTAGCTATTTAAGCATATATAGATAGACATCGATATATATAGAGGTTGGTTCAAATTTCACGGGTGGCTTCGCATGTCTGACCGGATCAGACATGTTTTGGTGCATGCCTCGATCAATCAATTCAAGTCCTAAAATTCAGAGCTCGGTCGCAAGCCATGCACTGCTAGTTAACTAATTATATATACATGCATGCATACCTCCTGCATATATCAATTTCAGTGATTCAGAGGAATCAGAACAATCAAGCTCTTGCTGGCCTAGTTTACAGTGTTAGTCTTCACCCCTGCATATATATGTTGGGAAAAAAAAAAGATAGATCTTGCACAATATCTTATCAAGTCCATGTGACTCTATCTGCGAAAGTTGTTGCATGCACCCGGTATATGTGAACCAGTTGTCAGAATGCGATCTCAGTCATTGATTTAATCTAGCCTTTTATATGCACTAACTTCAACATTAACACCGTTAACCTTATTGGAACACAAAAAAAATAGAACCAACATGGTAAATTTGTAAAAACTGGGTAAAATCTAAAACAAAAAGGATGTTCTATCAGTTTGGGCACAACTCGATCAGGTCGAAATGAAAACGAACAAACCCATTCACAACTTTCACTCTCAAACTCAAAACTCACAAACCCCAACTCAGTTTTGATCCTCAACCATACCCAGACATCAATTCACACCTTACACAATTCAACTCTCACCAATCCCTCTCTTTATGGTTAGAGTCTCTGCATGGGTTTTGCAGAAACAAGGCAGTAGTCGCCCTTAACCTGGATCTTGAATCTTGGAATCGATGTAGTTGATCACACAATCGAAGCAATAGAAATGACTTCTATCGGCAAAGAACTGTACCTAAATTCGTCGTGGGCGCAGATTCACGGTAAAAGAAATCGGAGCATTGGCCGGGTTTGGATGTTGACCCGGTTGTGAATGGGTTTGTTCGTCAGAGCCGTCGTGGGATTCGGCGGAGAGATCGATTAAGGTGGCCGCTTGGTTGATTAAAAAGCTATAACAAAGAGATCGATCGAAAGCCATATAAATCCATAGCTAGAATTAAACAATGAATAGGAGGACAACAAGAAACTATAAACTGAGCTTTTTTAAGGTTTGGGTTGTCTGCCTCCCACACTGATCTAAAAGGTAATTTACTACAGTTTTTTTTTGTCTTCATCTCACTAACGATCGTAACAGCTCGGTTAATAGTTCAAGTGCACCATGGTGCACTGAATCCGCTCCGCTCTATCTGTTGTCACATAGTTTTGACTTAATGCATTGATCATATCAAAGTGGGTTTAACTTCTTATTGTTTAACTTTGAGTTGCTTGTTTATGATTCATCAAGTAATCAAATTCATGACAGTTATATGGGGAAAAGGCACAGGAGAAAGAGTATCTGTTAGTCCTTTGATTTCATTTTTCATTTGATGATTTGAGGGTTAAGTAAGGTTCTATGATCATGATGGCTTTTAACTCCCTCAAACTACTACTTTTGCTTTTTTGTGTCTTTTCATGCACTGCAAATTTTCTTTTATCTCCAATCCATAGGTTCATAATTCATGTAACATATCTTGATCCATATATGATAGCCAAATGGTGGATTTGATGATTGTGAAACCATTGGTTTTGGGATAGACCGGATTTGTTTTTTTTATTTTTTATATATATTAAAAAAAAGATTAGGCGATATTAGTTCCTCGGATGTAGACGATTTAGGCTCAAATCCGAAGGTGAAGGGTCTACCCCATTATCTAGGAATCCACCGCCCATTCCCTCATTTAAATATTTTATTAAAATAGAAGAAAAAGATACACACAGAGTCCAAGTACAAACCAAAACATGAAAGAAAAGATGGAGATAATACAACACCATCTGTGAAACAAGGAAAGAGACACCAGAGTCCCAAAACAATATTATGCACGGGAGTAAGGGAACCCTTGTTCATCCATTCACAAGTATGAAGAGATCTCAGGTGGAGGAGAGGCATGCCAAATCAGAGAAGAAGAAGCCAAACCTAAATTGGTTAACCTATCCGCGACTGAGTTGCCTTCACGAAGGACATGAGTGTAGTGAAATGTCATTAACCGAATGTGAGATAAACAGTTTAACCAAGCAATGCGCAGCGGCCAAGGCGGAGCAAAAGAGGAAGATGTAATACAATTTAGAACATTTGTTGAATCACACTCCAACCATAAACAATGCCAACCCATTTGAAAAGCAATCTCAATCCCAATTATAACCCCCATTAACTCAACAAAGAAAGTTGATTGCTAACCCAAGCCCAGACAATAACCTTGATCCAAAGTAATGACCATTCTCAACCCGAAAAACGCCACCACAAGCTGCATGGCCTGAATTACCCTTAACTAACCCGTCAGTAGTGTTGAACTTAATCTAAGGAAATACCAGCGAATGCCAAATAACTAACCGTTGAGCAACAACTTTACGAGAAACTGGTTGGATTCTCAAGCTCAACAACAATTGAGAATACAAAACACTACGAGAATAGCTAGGGAAATGAGGAGCAGCAAACCGCAACCAAGATTTAATAGATCGAAAAACACGCATAAGCAGAGGCTTCTTATTATCAAAGCACAACTTATTACGTGTTCTCCAAATAGCCATGAAAGCAAAAAGGCAACCCGCAAGCCAAACATTCTTTGATTGAGGAGAGAAGGACTTACCAACGATAGCGCCCCATAAGTTATCAATTGAGCCTTAAGATGGTAAAGAAGTACCAAAACAACAAGACAACCATTGCCATACATGTTGAGCAAATGAACAAGTAACAAATACATGAGTCCTCCACTGTGAAAAAAGAGGAAAGTTGACATGCTAAAACCAAAGGAATTTCTCGTTGTTGAAGTTAGTCATCTGTTGGTAACTTGTTATAGAGAAGACGCCCAAACAAGAATGAAGAACCGTGATGGAATAAATTCTGCCAAACCATAGCATGTAAATCATTAGAAGCATAATATGGACGAACAAGATTATAACCTTGTGGTTACTTAAACAATAATCAAGAATGTTAATATTAGGATGTCTTGTAGAGGTAGCAAATTCAGCTTATTTGGGTTTGGACTTTGGAACATGGAGGATATGTACGAAGATACAGATCAGCCTACCACTCTTGGATATAGATCCAGTACATTCGAAGTTATTAGGATATATATAAACGAAGTTTGTTTTTTTTTTTGGTCAAGATATATAAACGAAGTTACATGAATTTTGTATGTATATATCCTCACGTAGTTACTGTATTGCTTCTAACTTATTTTGTAGATCATCCCAACTACTGAAAATATCCCAGTACGTACATGATCATTACTTTTGCGGGAACAAAATTAATATGGACCAACATCCTATCAGAGTATACTTTCTGCTACATCTCTTCCTTTACATCAAAAGGGAAATCCGACCCTATAAAGCAAAGATTGCATGGTGGACATCACAAAAACCATACAATATCAAATGCTCTCCAACAAACTCATACACAACCCCAACTATATAGTATATACTATTTGAAAGCACAGAACTTTACCCTTAAATAAAATAAAACAGAGATAGAAACACATTGTTTTCAGAAGGATGACATGGATAAGAGACGCAAGAAGCACCAACCCCATCATAATCAATCCAGAGGAATTTAATTTGTCCATCATTGAGATTTGAGAGTTTTACACTATAATAATGGCCATTATTGTGACCTCGCAACCAACCAACCCCCATTTGGAGAGGGGAGCAGTTTGTGCTTAGAAGACATCTTGGAATGAATATTCAAAATGTCTCCCATAGTCCCATTTACGATTGGTCTTTACGCATCAAGAAATATCATCACCATTTTGCTATAATTTTGAAAAACCTTGCACTCAAATTTAGAAAGTGTTTCATTCCTGCAGTAACTGGTCGTCAATTTCCAATCAGTATCAGCATTCATAAGTACCCAAAATGTGTTCTTGTCTCATGTGTCACGGACCCATTTAGTATTATCAGTGGTACAAACAACCTGAGCATCATTGGCACATCACCCATTTATAAGAAGCACCAATACAAAATGCCCTTGTTTTCACCACTTAAATTCAGGAATAATGAGGCCAAAATTGTGTAACAAAGACTGGTTTGTTGGATTCTATAAAAGAAAAGCCTCACAAGTCTACAAGAGCAACACACACAATCACATTGGTACATAACTTCTAGTTGTTCTTCTCTGAATCTCAAAGGGTAGGAAACTAGAAATGTTTTGGTATTGACCCATTTGGGTTTTTGCTAGGCTGCTATCTTTCACTAACTTGCTTGAGAATTTGAGATTGGGGGCTAGTCTGTTGTGGGTTTTTGAGGGCCATTAATGGAAAAGATGAGAGCTTTATTAAGTCAACTGCAGACCCCATAAGAAGTAGCTTGGCGGGTTCGACAGAATCTAACAGAAGCTTTTTCCTAATTAAAATCTTTGTTGCAGGTTCATTGAAAAAGACACCATCTGTAAGCCATGAGTACAAAGCAAGGAGCTTCAACAAAGATTCAGAGCAAACATTCCACTAACATGTCTCAGCTCAGAGCTTCCTCTAAAGCAAAGGAGTCTCAATCTCCAACTCAAAGACCCTCCAGAGCAAAATCTGTGACTCCAGATGTGAATCATAGCAGTGATTCCAGGAGTGTTAGGAGGGCTCTCTTGCAAAACAAGCCTAAATCTGGAGAATTGGTGTTGGGATCTCAGAAAAGTAAGGATTTTGAGGAGTTTAAAGTTGTGGGTAGTAGTAGAAAGCCCCAAGTTGTTGAGCAATTTGCTAAGCCAAGAAGGCAGAGGCCTGTTGTGGAGGCCAATTGTAAGAGAAATGAAGATGACCCACATAGGAATATGAAGGAAATGCAGGAAAAGATCGAAATGAGTGAGAGTATGATCATGAAATTGCAGGCTGAGGTTTTGGGATTGAAGGTAGAGTTGGACAAGGAACATGGATTGAATTTGGAGCTGCAGGCAAAGAATAAAAAGCTTAGTGAGAATCTTACTGCCGCTGAAGCAAAGATTGCAGCTTTAACCACTCCTCAACAGGTAAAGATTTGAGCTTTGATGAGTCTTTAATTGTTTTGCATGTAAAAGGTGGTGTCTTTGTTCTTCATGTTCTTAGTTTTTATTTTATTTTTGTTAAATTTTTTTGGTACATGTTCTTAATTTTTTTTTTTTTGGTACAATATGTTCTTAATATTTGATTGTGGCTATAGATTCAATTTGGTTTCTCTAAAATGCAGTTATATTATTGTGTCAATTTTAATTTCAGTAAGTTTGGTGTGTTTGTGCTTCATGTTCTTCTCCTTTTTTTTTTTTTTTCTTTTTTCTTCTAGTCTTCATGTTCTTATACGATGATTGTGGCATAAAATTCAGTTTGGTTGTTCTATTATCTTTATCTTTAATTTTAAGTAATTTTCTTTTGGCTGGATGTAGAGAGAGTCAAATGGTTACCAGAGTCCTAAATTCAAAGACCTGCAGAAACTCATTGCCAACAAATTAGAATGCTCAGTAGTAAAGAAAGAGGCATTGAATGAACCAAGTCCTATTAAAGCAGCATCACCTCCACCACCACCACCACCACCACCACCACCACCACCTGTAATTCCTAGAGTTGCAGCTACCTTTTCACCACCTCCACCTCCTCCACCGCCATCACTCCTGCCGCCACCACCACCTCCACCTCAGCCCTCAGTGAGGGTGTCAACCACTCAGAAGGCTCCAGAGCTTGTACAGATCTATCACTCATTGAGAAAGCGAGAGGTGAAGAGGGACTCTCCAGAATCTAGAAGCCATCAGAAACCAGGAGCTATTAGTGCACATAATAGCATAGTTGGTGAAATTCAAAATCGATCAGCACATCTGATTGCCGTAAGATCTTAAGATTTTAATATCTAATTTGCTTCGTGTGTTTTTGCTTATTGGCTTGAACAAACTTAACGAGTGCATTTATTTTGTTTCCAGATTAAAGCAGATGTTGAAACAAAAGGAGAGTTCATCAATGGCCTCATCCAGAAGGTTCTGGCTGCTGCCTATAAAGATATTGAGGACGTTCTGAAATTTGTGGATTGGCTTGATGGAGAACTTGCATCTTTGGTAATTTCAAATGCCTGTGCTACTATATTTGTACCAAATCAATCAAGAATCATATATTCTTTACCATTCCGAATGTATATGATTTATAGGGAATTTCAACTAAAGGATATGCTATTGAGAGAATTGCTAGCCAAACATAGAAGTATAACAAACTGGTATTGTATATAGCTGTAATCTTTTTTTCTTCGTCTGATGGTAGATTGGTAGTCTCTCACCACAAGTCAGTTTATCTTGCAGTTGCCATATATGTAGTAATCATCTATTAGTCACCTAGAGTTTGGAAACCTTGAGAACTATGTACATGGTCCAACTACTTTATGGATTTGGCAGATTATTGTCCAAAGATTCACATACATGAAGTAGATGGATGAACTTTAGTTCTCATGTTTTCTACAGGCTGATGAACGTGCTGTATTAAAGCACTTTAAGTGGCCGGAGAGAAAAGCTGATGCCATGCGAGAAGCTGCAATAGAATATCGTGACCTTAAATTGTTGGAAAGTGAAATTTCTTCTTATAAGGATGACACCACCATTCAATGTGCAGCTGCCTTGAAGAAGATGGCTGGCTTATTAGACAAGTAAGAACTATGTAATGTATCTTGTGTAGTTGTGATGTGAAATTTAAAGGTCTACCACTTCTAGGTGCATAATGTTAACCTTTCCCTCTCTCATGTTATTGTTAAGGTCGGAGCGAAGCATTCAAAGATTAGTCAAAATGAGAAATTCAGTTATGCGTTCTTATCAAGAATGCAAAATTCCAACTGACTGGATGCTTGATTCAGGGATTGGGAGTAAGGTATGATCCCTTTGTGCATTCTATGATTGGAGTGGAAAATGATATTTCACATTGACACAGACCTTTCATAGTATCTCTACTTTATGGGTATATTAGCATAGGTCTACATTTCTTACTGCCTTAACTCTGCTTTATCTCATCACCTGTCAGTTGATGTGCGAAAAATTTTTAAACCCTTATGCACTTTCTTTTTCAGCTCAACAGAATATGCTTATATTACATTGTCATTGAATTGAAATGGAGTTATTACCAAAATGTGCAGATAAAGCAGGCTTCCATAAATTTGGCTAAAATTTACATGAAGAGGGTTACATCGGAGCTTGAATCCGTTCGGTATTCAGATAGAGAATCAAGTCAAGAATCTCTTCTGGTTCAAGGTGTAAATTTTGCATACAGGGCACACCAGGTAATCCTTCAGCCATTAGTACTTCTGCTATGGTATGGGTAGGACTGACGCTCTGTACAGTTATCAAAGGAGTCATAATAAGTTATTGGAGATGGAGAATTAAGTTGGGTTGCGCTGAATATGCACTGTCGTCCTGTTTCAACTTGACAAATAAAATCAATGTCATAATATCAATGCTTCTTTATCCCTCCTAAATTGACTGAGTCTCCCTACCTCTCTTTTAATGAGAAGCTAAACAACACCTCTGTATGACCATGGAAAGCAGAATTTTCTTTCTTTGCTGTGAAACATCTCAATTATGACATCGTACTCACCTGTGGCCTCTTTGGGGGTGTTTTTGACAAAATGGCATCATTCTCACGCAATATATATATTTTTTCTATGGGAGTAACTGAAAGTAATTACCTCTGAATAGATTCTTATCGATTCATGGGGTTCCCATTTTCCTTTTAACAACAAGCGAGCTGATCATATGAGAAGCCCAATTTCTGAATGCTAATACTTCAAAAGATCAGTAAATGGGGGACAACTCTTCTAAGCTGACTTTAAAACAGTGAGACACTATTTGATCATGATCTTGTCTAACATGTTCTTGATATCCCTTTTGGTTTTCTCCTGGTGTATATTGTGTGCAGTTTGCTGGAGGTCTTGACTCTGAAACATTATGCGCTTTTGAAGAGATAAGACAGCGAGTACCAAGACATTTAGGAGGTTCGCAAGAGCTATTGGCCGGCATAGCATCATCCTAACAAGCTACAATCAGAGACTTCTTGCTGCCACTTTTAGGCGCTTAAAGAAAACTAAGTGCTTTATTCATCTAATTTTCCATTCCTTTCAGTGCATCTGTCGCGTTTGCAAGAGCCTCATCTCCCAACTGGAAGCAAAGCACGCAGAATCTCGCTTTAAAACTGTACCAGTTGGGCGAACGAATTAAGTGGCTTCTTCACCACCAATTAAAGCTCCTACTGTCAACTAGCGGTTGCTGTAAAGGATGGTATATTAATTATACTTAGAGTAAACCAATGTTCACACTGTATTTAATTTTCTTATGTAATAAGACAGTACAACCGATTGTGCTAGTCCAACTAGTTCTACGGCGCATTGAATAAAATCCTTGCTCAACTGCCTTGGTTCATAGGTACCTTTCTTGTAAATGTAATTTAACTTCAGCAGCACGTTACAAAAGCTTCAGTCATTCCTGGCAAGAATGTTAGTTGGCCTGCTGCTCAACTTTCTTTGTGCGTTCACGGCATTGACACTTTGTTGCTGAGCTGCACGAGATTGAACTTTGTCCTCCACCGCTTAACTTTCTGATTAACTATGGCCAAGTTTCTATCTATGCATCACATAGAAAACACTATGAGAAAGTGTTCGAAGGGTAACTAGTTGGCATTACCATGCACATGTTATAAGGTCTTTGTTTGGTTACATGAAAGAGAAGTAACTCCGTAATAACTTTAAAATTATTTGCTGATTCGATAATAAATCGACCATTTCAAATTTTGTTTACGTGTTTGATAATGACAACGTTTAGAAAATACTATGTTAATTTGTCCCACGAGTCCTCTTAATAAACTTTTTACTCAACTGTGCTCCAGATCAAAGCTAAGAACTGATCTATAACACAGTTGAGCAAATTAGACAAGAAGACTTGCTCCTAGATTCACTTGGAAAACTTATAATGCCTACTAGGCAACATGCGTGGCACCCACTTGGTCTACATCTACAGCGTCAAATTGGACGGACGGCGGATCTTCACCCAATTCGTGTGTTAATTGAAAACGGTCACAAGCCTCCGGATGCTCACCACGAGCAGGAGCCACGTCACCAACAACCAATCAAACACGCCCACGTTGACAGTTCGTTACAATCTAGCCTTCCACGCCCCTTCTTCCCTCCCCTGTAACATAAGAAAGCTACCCACACAAAACCTCTGCGTCGGTTCAACTTTTAGAAACACCATCTCTTTCATCTTCCACTCTCTAAATCATAAAAACGATTTCAAAATTCAGAGCATCGAATCCTAAACTCCATGGAGGTCTCCGGCTTGGTTTCCCGCCAAATTCCGTGCTTTTCCGGCGCGGGAATTGATACCCGGTCTTCCGGATCGTTTTCCGGCGAGGTCCATTTTCCGGGCCGGAATGAATATGGGGCGAGTTTGAGGAGCAGAAGGGTTGATATGAATTCTGGGTTTTGCGATAACGGGCATGTGGAGTATTATTATTCGGGTCCCAGATGCGGTGGTGGTAATAAGAAGGAGAAGGAGATCAAGAAGAAGTTGAAGTTGCTTAAAGGATTAGCGGAGCTGTCTTCGTCGACTCAGATCAGTACAGGGTTGGATTCCGAGGAGGGTTCGGCAGCTCAAGTCCAGAGGAAGCTGATTTCGGTAACTTTCATTGACTTGTTCAAAAAATTTATATATTTTTGGGATCATGGTAGTTAAAGCCTAAGCCTTTTTTGTGTGTATAGATTGTGTGAGATAAGAACTTGGTTGTATCGAAATTGAGTTTTGGTTGTGATGGTTTTGTTGTACTTTATGAGTTAAATGTATGATTTGGTTGGTGTGTAGGAGGGTGCAGAGGCATTGCTGCAGCAATTGGAACAGGTGAGAGCTGAGGAGAAGGAGATGAAGAAAAAGAAGAAAGAAGAGAAGGCGAGGCTTAAAGCCGAGCGGATGAAGACCATGAAGGACTGTGAGTCGTCGTCTTCATCTGAGTCGAGCGAGAGTGAATGTGGGGAGGTGATTGACATGAACAGGGTGAGAAGTGAAGTTCCCAAGCAAGCGATGCTAGAGGGTGTGAAGCCATTGGCTCAAGAACGGGTGGCATTGTTGACCCAACCGAGTTTGGTAACCACACTTCAAGAAGATAAATGCTGCAATGGAACTAGTACTAGTTTTGGCAGCAGTGATAGTATTGATCTTAACAATGCTTCTTCTAGCTCAGCTACAGAAGCATCTATCGTGGCGAAGGTTGAAGTTTGCATGGGCAAGAAGTGCAAGACATCAGGAGGTGTAGAATTGTTGGAGGAATTCGAGAGGTTGATGGGTGTCCAAGGCAGTGTTGTTGGGTGTAAGTGTTTGGGAAAATGCAAAAATGGTCCGAATGTCAGGGTTGTGAATTCCGTAAATGGGATCAAATCCGAAGAAGGAACAGAGGATTCTGTAAGGAATCCCACTAATCCTTTGTACATTGGAGTTGGCCTGGAAGATGTGAGCCTCATTGTGGCCAACTTAATGGGGGAAGTCAAGAAGGATTTGGGGGTTGCCACTGCAATTTAGAGAAGCATTCTAGAATCACCTGCAATTGAATTCTTTTCTTATGTTACACTTGTAAATCTAGATATACTAGCTTAATTTTTCATGTACCTAGTCTTATTCATTCCTTACATACCCCAAGTCCTGTACGTTTTTCTTGTATTTGGGTTGAATAATGAATATTACGATCCTCTACATTATAATGGATGGTGCTCCTTCCCATTATTCTATTTGTATTGCAAATCATGCTGCTAAAAATTCGACCTGGATCGCAGCTAACTTTCAAGTCAAAGGAATAGCCAAAAGGCATTACAAAGAAAAGGAAAGGAAATAAAATAAAATAAAGGAATTGAAGAAGAAAGGAGACCACAGCTATTTGCACATGAAATTAACACTACAAAAAATGATATTTGTTTATGTCATTGCTCTGCCTGACATTGTTGAATGGATCATTGATCATTCAACGCGGCTTTATTGTGTATGAGTTGATTTAATTTGGTTACAATCAAATGCATAATATGTTTCAAGATCTCTTATAGTAATGTTGGCTTATAGCCATATAGTGCAAGAAAGCATGTGGCAACCGCTCTAGACAGAAAGCAGCCGCTCTCGTTTAACCTAGGGTTTCTAGGTTTTCACCTTATCGGCCGTTTTGCACCCTCTCCTCATCTCTTCTTACGTCTCATCATGTCCGATGAGGTCTCATCCCGATTTGTTGCTGCTCTCGCTATCTGTGGTAACGGCAGAGTCTCTTGGAGCGGTTGGAGTTGCGGTGGTCTCGCCGCATCACTTTACGGTTGGACGGCTTTTCTCGCTAAACGACCCAAACCATAACCTAGGGGCTGTCATTGGAACCCTAACTTACGTTTGGGATCTCCAAAATCGCCTCTAAATGCGTGCGCAAGGAGACTCTTTTGTTCTTCAATTCACCAAAGAAAAGGGGCGGCGCAACATCCTCAACAACGCTCCCTAGTTCTTTGCGCGGGCTATGTTTCTGGTCAAGGGATTTGATGGACTCAGTGACACTGATAAAGTCCCAATTACCTCATTCTCAGTTTGGATTGAAATTCAGGGCCTGTCGCTGAAGCCAGCATTGTTCACTGACGACGTCATGGAACTAATTGGCGTTACTTTGGGAACAATAGAGCAGGTTGACAAGATAGGTAATCAAAATTGTACCATAGCAAAGTTTAAGGTCATTCACAGTGTTACCGATCCGATCCGTGAGGCTTTCCCCCTATGATTTACAAGTTTGGCTTAGATTAGGTAACAACTTTACTGAGTTTCAAATATGAGAGGACTATGGGTTACTGTTGTGTTTGTGGTATGCTGGTTCACCCTAAAACGTGTTGCCTCAATCCAATAGATTTGTCACCGATCCAGGTCACTGGTGGTGGCCATCAAGCACCAGGGCGAGGTGGGATCCAGAATGAGGTCGATTTTGGATCCTCTTCCAATGAACATCGTTTGGTGATGCTCCCTGCTCCTCAAATTAGGGTTCCAAACCCTAACCCTAATTTCTCAAACCCTTGGAGATTGGGAAGGTTTCAGTTCCCCTTGGTTTTGACAAAGGCAAGGGTCCTGTAGTGGAGCTTCTGAATCCATTCAAACATGTGTTGTCCAAGTCTGCTCTTTCCTTCTCTATTCCAGAGATTTTGGCAACGGATCTTGCTTTTCAGCTTCAGAAATTCCGGACTCCTCCCTCGGTCGCTGTCAGTGTATTAGTGTCGTTGTGTAAGGATTTTACTTCATCTTCAATGCTCTCTGGTGTCAAGAGAGATGTATCGATGGATTTGGGAGGCATGGGAAAGAGGGGTCAATTTGAGACCGATATGATGTGGCTCTAGTTCCCTTTGAGCTACCTTTCATTACTGAGCTTGCTTTGCCCTTGGTAAGATAAAGGTGTCACCAGTAAAAAAGTGCAAGATGGGTAGGCCAATTGGATCCCAGAATCGGCCAAACTGTAGGATGTGTATCCCTGGAAGTTAGGGGTGTCCACCGGTCCAAAGAAATCCTAGAAGCAAAGCTTTGGAAAGAAGAAGGGCACAGTGATGTGTTGGACCATAATTTACACATTTATATTCCCCTAAAGATTGACTTTAACTTGTTTTTGAGTTCATTTTAGCTATCACTAAATCATTTGTTTAATTGTCTAGGAATATTTCAAGAGTGAAGGAAACATGCATTTTTGGCTTAGAAGTGGAGAATTGGAGATAGGAAGAATAACAGATCAATTGTGGAGCAAAAATGTAAATTCCGAATTTCGACGAACCACCACTATTGACGGCACAAGTAGTGGCGCACCACCCCACTTTGGGTGGTGTCATAACTTTTCCGGTCATCATAAAGGAGGAGTAAGGAGAAAAATGATGATTGAGTAACAACATGAAATCCATGCTATAATTCTTTGGATGATAGGCATCACCATGCACACATGTTTTCTCATGTTTGTCCACTTGATTTGGGTGACTCAAACCATCTCTACACATTTTCTCTTCTTGTTCACTCTCTCTTTAGTCATCTTTTTCTACTCTACTCTCTCATAGCCCATCACTCTCTCTTTATCTTCTTGTTTCTCTTCTCTAACTATACTTCCCTTTATTGACTTTTGTTACTCTCTCTTCACTCTTCCCCTTTGCTCCATCCGGATAGAACAAGAGGAGTGCCCCAATTCTCTCTCTCTCTCTCTCACACACACACCTTTCTACTCATCTTTTTTCCTTATATATCAATCATCCACCCATTCACCCATTTTCACCTTTTATCTCTTTTTCTACCACAAACCCCCATCTCCATCTCCCAAATCCAAACTCATCTTCTTCCTCTATCTCACCCACAAAACTCCATCTCCTCCATCACCACCACCACAACTACCATTTTCCACCACCATAAACTCCATAACCACCACCACTACATCATCACTACCACTCAAAATTAGTTCAAAGAAGCACCATCTTTTCATCTCCATTCCATTCATCATCAACAAGAACTCCATATTATATTCATTCCACCATCTAGGAGGATCCAAGGAGCATTGATTGAGGAAACACATGGAGGAGCTAGCCATCAATTTGTCAAGCTTCAACTAGTTCACTCTTTCCTTAAACTCTTTAATTTCCTTTGATGTACATTGATTTGGTGTTACTTTGTATTATTATGCGTGAATAGTATTTTGTTAGGGTTAGGCCGGGTTGAAAGCCCTAACCAATTTTGTATGGTTGATACTATAATATGATGTGATGTAATTTTAGTTAACATTTCTACATGCTAGTTCAAAAGTTGAATGCATATGCTTAGAATTTACCATTTTGAGTATGTGTGTTGGCCATGATATGATAATGTGTAGAGCTTGATAACCTTTGAATGTTAAAACATGAAAATGTTAAAACATGAAAACACACTAGGTGTGCATGTAGGGGTTGTGAATTATAATCACTTAGAGATAAACTTGGTTGGTTTGCATAGTTTTTTCATCTCTAAACTTTATGCACTTAGAGTAATGCACTAGATGCCTAACCGGATTGAAATGCATGACTTAAGTAGTCAAATACTACACCCGAGAAGGGTTGCTTGATACACGAAAGAAGCATATCCCTTATCATACCCGAAAGAGATGCAAGGAGAGAAATTGGTTGTTTAGCTTAGCAACATTCACATTGATTTGCATCCATACTTGCAAGAGAGGTTAGTGGTAGATAATTCGAATCCTAACATCATCCATTAGACCACAAGTTTAGTTTAGAGTAATTTAGTTTACATTTGAGCACTTAGTTTAATTTAGTCACCACATCAAAAACTAAAATCAAATCACCACTCCATTTGCGCATACTCACCGTGAGCCTAGAGTTCCTTGTGTCTTTAGGCTTGTGATTGTACATTTGCACATTCTAGCTCTCTTAAGGTTAATACCCTAGCTAGTGAAAGCAATCAAATCCTCGTGGGTTCGACAACCTTTCTTAATCCCTATACTATTACTTGTACCTCTTATACTTGAGGGTGACTTTTTGGCTAACATGTTGTTTGTAAACTCTACTCTTGCTATTGGGTCCAAATCTAGTAGTGTTGAGATGCTGCAAGATGAGGTTGCTGGTTCTCTTGATAATGATTTTGCTACTGCTGGTCAGGTGATGATGGCAATGGATGCTGAGAGTGTAGGTGGCGACTCTTCAGTTTCTCCATCCTCAGAGGACACTATCGAGTAGTTGATTTAATTTTTTGAACTTCTAATAAGCTAGCTTGCTAGCATGTTACATGTTACAATTTTATTTATCATGTCGCTTCATTTAGGGTTTGCCAACATAGAGATGGCTTTGATTTCCTTAGTCATTTTGCATAATTAGATTTTTACGTAGCCCACATGGGTGAGTTGTGTTCATGTTGTTTTCTACATTTGATGATCAATAAAACTTTACGTCATGTGTTCAAAAAAAAAAACATGTGGCCGATGTGAGAACTGAAATTACAATTAGGGCATTATTATCTAGATTTGGCTTTAGCATTGTAGTTCTCTTTCAAGTCTAATAGCTTTCTCCCTATTGACATCACCTCCCTCTAGCCTATAAATTAGGTCTCTAGTAGCGGTAAAGACATCACCACCTCCAGATCTCAAAACCCCTAAATATTACTTCTTTCACTTAAAAAAAGATAAAGATAAAGATAAAAGAAATAAGGAAGAGTTGTTGTGTAGTTATATGTGAAGAGTTACATGCTACTTCAGAATATATTGTAGCAAAGCAAGAACTAAAAACAAAGAAAGGGAAAATGTGATTGATACTGCATTCAACGTAGTAGAAGATGATTATTGTGGGATAAAAGCAAGTACTATTATATGTGTGGCTCAAACAAGTATTGATTTGGTTAGAGTAAGTAACTGTGTTTAAGCTTATGGAAAGTTCTACTATACAGGTTTGCATAGCATGCAACTTGCTTTCAAGCGGCAATTTTTCAATACCACCACCCTGTGCAAAGCACGTGCAATTATTTCTATTAGTGTATGTATGCCATGCAACGCTGCACAACAAACAAGTCCTAAGTTTATGGGTTCTTTCATCTTTACATCCCTGAGTAAAGATTTTAAAACTATAGGGCTTGAATTTTAGTTCAAAATCTATAATGGTGTATGTACTTCCATCACTTTCCCACGACACCCAATCTTTTAAGCCCTTTGACATGATTGTGGCTTTAGTCCATTGGCCACCTGCGTAGCATTACTGTTCGAACAAAAATGTAAAGTTTGCCATTTCGATTGCAGTACGCATGTGTATTTTCTTATTGGGTCTGTAATGTGCGCAACCATGTTCTTGCTTTTTTGAGTACCAACAACAGTATGTTATAATCTAGCCTTCCACGTCTCTTCTTGTTCCTCCCCATTAATACAACAAAGCTACTCACACGAAACCCCATGATCCACCAATTAAACACATCAATGTGATAGTCATTCATTATCTTACTTTGCATGTCTCTTCTTCTCCCTCCCCTGTAATTCAAGAAATATACTCACACGAAACCTCTGGGTCCACCAATCAAACATGTCCATGTTAACAGTCTATTATAGTCTAGCCTTCTTGTCTTCATCTTTCGTCTTTGTATTACTTTTTTTTATCGGGTTCATGAGTTTCCTTAAAACCTTTTTAGGCCCACAAACTAATCAGTATTAGAACGCCTCGTTTGCCCTTAGTCATCAAAAATAAATTAAAATTTAACTCCAATTAGCATCCGCGAGATAGTACGTTGACCTGGATATACATGGTCCACACCTAATCTCTTACTAACATGACCACATGTGTTGGCTCCTCCTGTGTAATACAAGAAAATTACCCACACAAAACTTCTGGGCCTATCAATCAAATACGTCCACGTTTATAGTAAGTTATAATAGTAGTTATTGCAATTAGTGTTTGCAAGATTCTGACCCGGGTATGAGAGTTGCACATTTAGAGCATCTTCAACAGCTCTTGTATTAATTCTTTATTATAGAGGTCCACCAATCAAATGCATCCATGTTTTTTTTTCCGAAGTGAGTATGTAGGTCCGAAGAGGCAGCACACGAACGCATAAACTTTATGATCCTCATGTGGCCTTCAAGGTCTCAACTAAAATATGGCTAAAAGCCAATTTCCACATTAGAGCAGTAAGACCTTGCTGGTCAAGATTTTTCATCTTATATGCTCACATTTTATAGTAGGGCCTCGTGATGACCTAAACTCTTTAAATGCTGACATGTTTTACTAAGTTCATATTTTTTTTTTTTTTGGTAAGCGGGTTAAGAGCTAACTCATCGCACTTACCTGAAAATTTATTTATATGAAAAAGAGAGATACAAAGCAAGAGGGACTACACTAAAACCTTGTTAACAGAGAGTACAAAATTGACAAGAGTCTTAATTGAAATACAAAAATGGCCCCTAAAAACGAGACTTTAGAACTATGAAAACCTGTAGGTAGGCCGACCTGAGAGGTCATGACCGAAAGGCAAATGCAGGAAAGGAGGTAAAGAATCCCACCAAGAAGAACCCTATGAATTTGCACCATAATTAGCTAGCTTATCGGCAACCGAGTTACCTTCCCTGTATATATGTGAGATGTGAACATTCATTTGGCGAGCAGTATGCATACAATTTCCCCAAGCTATACGCAATCACCATGGAACTGACAAGGGCATATTGAGGTACGTTAACAATAACAACGAATCAACCTCTAACCAAAGATTGTGCCACAGATTAGCCCAGGCAATGTGCATTGCCTCGATGACTGCTAACATCTCAACATTAATCGCACTAGACACATGAGCACGAGCTGCAAAAGCACCTAGAAAAGATGCCTTATGATTTCTGAAAATACCGCCATAACCTGAGTGAGCCTGGTCACAAAATGATCCGTCTGTGTTCACCTTCACCCAGTGTATAGGAGGAGGCTGCCATAAAACATGAACAACTCTAGGGGCCGTAGGCCTTAAAGGTGAAAGACCCAACAAATCAAATATAGGAATAGACTGGGGGTTGAGAGTAGAAACAAAAGCCAAGGAAACTGATTCTTTGAGTGCCAATATTAGTTTCTGTTTGAAGAGAACCTCATTACACTCATCCCCATCATGCTTTAATCTATTTCGCTCCATCCATAAGCTCGAAAATAAATTACATATCAATATGTACCATAAGAGCTTAGAAGAAACTGAAAAGGTAGCAGTATAATAATCACCAAAAAGATCAACTAGTGGTATACCTAGGTCAAAATGAGGCCTGAACATAGAAGCAACCCAATTCCATGCAGATAAAGAAACTTCACATGTGACAAAAAGGTGATTTGTGCTTTCGAAACTCTTTTTGCATAGCTAACAACGCGAGCAGATAATTGAACCCTTACGCTGAAGGAACTCATCAGTAGGAATTCTATTCAACAGAACTTTCCACGTTACCATGCCATATTTTACGTCCCTAATTCACAACTGGTAAGTCTTCTCCTAACGTGCAATATGCAGATCAAGCTGTGAGTATGCCTGACGTCTCCATAGCCCAAAGTGGCTGGTCCGGCATATCAAAAGTTGGTAAAGAAAGAGAAGAAATAACCTCGGCTACCTCTTGATGTGTCCGTTTGAAACTCCAAAGGATTTTTCATTCTTTATTATGAATGAAGGTACGTACCTTATCATTAAAAAAAGGCAGAATTACTGAGGTCATATAGGTCTTGCGGATCCTAACTACTCAAACACGTACAAATAAGGACTTGTGAATATTGAGGCTCGAACTTAAATATGGTTCGACGTGAGCAATGTCTTGTCATTCTTACCAGTCACCACCCCTCATTGCTCGTTGGCACGTGCACATTGACGGTAAGTTATAATCTAGCTTTCTACGTCTCTTCTTCTCTTTCAGTCGTTCTCATTAATACAAGAAAGTTATCTACACGAAATTACTGAGTACTAACTCCAATCAAACACGCCCATGTTGACAACGGACGTTCCCTCTTTGCTCCCTCCCTATAAAAGAAGGCTACCCGCTATGTGTCGATTCAAATTCAGCTTCCCATGGAGGTCTCCGGCTTAGTTTCCCACCAATTTCCGTACCTTTCCGGTGCTAGTATTGATACCCGGTCTTCAAAGCCATTGTTATCCGGCGACGTCCACTTTCCGGGTCGGAATGAATTTGGCGCAAGTTTGAGGACAAGAAGGGATATGAATTCTGGTTTTTGCGATAACGGCCATGTGGAGTATTATGATTCGGCTCCGAGACGTGTTGTTATTAAGATGAAGAAGGAAATCACGAAGAAGTTGAAGTTGCTTAAAGCACTGGCGGAGCTGTCCTCGCCTTCTTAGATTAGTACTGGGTGGGATTTGAAGGAGGATTTGGCAGCTCAAGTTCAGGGGAAGCTGATTTCTGTATGATTCTGATTCATTTCTGTTCTTCTGATTCTAATTGGGTTTCTGTACTTGTTGATTTGTTCGTTGCCAAAATGCACCGACTTGTTCAAATTCTTGCATATTGTAGATAATTTTTAAAATCATGGCATGATCATTAGTATGTTAAAGCTTAAGCCTTTTGTGCAATTGTGCATGTGTATCTTATGAATTAGTGTATACTGGAGAATGATTCAATACGCTTTAGTTTTAGAAATCAGATTTTGGTTGTGACGGTTTGTTGGACTTTATGAGCTAAATGTATGATTGGAATTGGATGCATGCAGGAAGGTGCTGAGGCATTGCTACAGCACTTGGAAAAGGTTAGAGCTGAGGAGAAGGAGTTGAAGAAAAAGAAGAAGGAAGAGAAGGCAAAGATTAAAGCGGAGCTGATGACAACCATGAAGGACCGTGCATCGTCATCTTCATCTTCATCTTCTTTGTCTTCTTCTGAGGAGGAGGGTTAAGGATCGGAGGTGGCCTGGAAGATGGGAGCCTCATTGTGGCCAACTTAAAGGGAGAAGTCAAGAAGGATATGGGGCTTGTTACTGCAAGTTAGAGTAAAAATCACCTACGTACTAGCTATGCAATTGAAATGGTTCTCTTCTTGTGTATGTCATATAACAAATAAGTTGGCATTGGTCATGAACTGTGTCACTCTTGTAAATCTAAATAATGAGAGGGCCCTTGTAAATCTAAATAATGGGATCCCCATGTAAACTAAATAATGAGAACCATCTACGTTTTCTTTGTATTTGGATATATTGCAGTTTATGCAGCTATATATTTTATGTTCAGTCTGGATCACGCAGCTAACTTTCAAGTCAGGAATTAATAGAGAAAAGAATTTGAAGAAGAAAGAGAGCAGAAGTACAGTCAAGTACTACAGCTATTTGCACGTGAAATTAACACTAAGCTATGCTTTGACACTGTTGAAAACTTGGCATACATGAAGTTGGCTTTGTTGGTTATGAGCTGGTTTTGTTCATTTAATTGCAAGTCAATGCATAAGTTAAGTTTCCACGATCCACCTTCTTTCTTTTTATCAGAATTTCTTCCATCACTTGGCACGACGGTCTGCAAATTAGTTTATAATTGACGCTTCATCCAAAGTTAGAGGACAAGTTCAACTACTCTAGCTCAAGTAGCAATATCAAAATGATCAAGATTTCGATCCCGAAATTGATTGTAGTTATTTGATTTTTGGTAATGTAAGTATCGAATCCTTGACCTAATTAAAAGGCCTAAGTTTAAGAGGGGTGCAAAAACCAAAACCTTCTATGTTCATGTACACCAATATGACTATACTATGTAGATTGATCTCTATTAAACTCACCCGGATTACAATATACCTTATATAAACTAGTAAAAAATTCAGAGTCATGCTTCATATTTGAAAAAAACATGAGTATCGTATAAATACATACCACTCAGTGAATAAAGATGATGGAGAATTATTTCAAAAAAAAAAAAAAAGATGATGGAGAATTAACTGAAATGGGCACTAAATACGTTTTTATCACTGGTACGATTAATTCGTGCATACTCACTTAATGAAATGAATAACGAGTTTTAGGATCAAGAAATGAAATATTATGAATTTAAATTTCTTCAGAACTATCGAAATTCCCGTAATTTAACCTTACCAATTTCGTGTGACACTCAAAATATCTTCAAAATCTTCCGGATACCGATTCGTATAAAACTTTCCACATTAAAGTGCCGAAATTTCATACCTTATTTATTGTGGAAAAAAAAAGAGGGAACGAATTTGGCAAAGCTATAGTCCTAATTTCTTGATAGGCAAGCGTTGGAAAGTTGGGCCCAGAAGCCCAAAAGGGTTCGGACAAATAGAGGCACATCCTATCTAAGCTTTCTAGGTTTAGTTTTACTACCACAGTCTCTCTCTCTCTCTAAACCCTTCTCTTTCCGAACGCAGCCACTAGATTCCTCGCGGTAAGAATAACCGACTCCCTGAAAATTCTCTTTATTTGCCTCGTTCCAATTTTCCGGTACCGGATTCTGCATTGTTTTGCTTGTTTCGTATTTCAACCCTGAGTTGTTCGAATGTTTCGAGCCTGGGGTCTGATTTTAATTGCCGTAAAGAATTTGAATGAGCCCTAATTGTGCTGTGATATGGTTCAATTTTAGGTTAGAAGAATCAGGACATGGCTGACATTGCTGACAAGAAGCCTAATGTCAATGCCAAGGTGAAGAAGGCCAAAGGTGGAGGTGGAGGAGGTGGTGGCGGTGGTGAGTTTGGCTTTACGTCTCTCGGTTTTTCGGGGTTTTACTTTGATTTTATTTTGCTGTGAGCTAAGGTTGGAATTTGTTACTGATTGTTAGGTGGGAAGAAGAAGGAGGTGAAGAAGGAAACCGGCCTCGGTTTGACCAAGAAGAAGGATGAGAATTTCGGGGAGTGGTATTCGGAGGTATGGTATTTCTTTGAACAAGGTTGTGTTTAGGAATTTATTTGAATAAGTGATCAGTGAGATGTTTGGGTGTTGTTTTGTTCGGTGCAGGTTGTTGTTCACGGTGAGATGATTGAGTACTATGACATCTCTGGATGTTATATATTGAGGCCATGGACAATGGCGATATGGGAGATCATGCAAGTAAGCATAACTATCTTTTTCAGTGACAGTAATTGTATGTTTTAGTTGTGTCTTCTTGTGCTAGTATAACTAAAAAACAACTACTTGGTATCTGCATTGTGATATGTGCTTGTCTAGTTTTTAGGGGGCTGGATGACTCTTTTTCCCTAATGTTATTTCTAGCAGTCTTACCAAGTGCTACTTTTTATTGGCATCCTCATGTGACCACCTGTTTTCGGAGTACCACACATTATAGCTGTATAAACTAGTATTGGTTCCAATTTCTTAATAAGTCGATCCCCAGTGTCAAAGTTATGAATTTTAGCCAGTAGCTTCTAATTGAGTATTTTCCTTAGCTTTCGCTAGCTAATTTATCTAATCATTTGACATTTTGTCATCATAAATCTAGTACAGTTGCTTACCTCTTGGTGCTGTTGATATGTAGGCATTCTTCGATGCTGAAATAAAGAAAATGAAGATTAAAAATTGCTACTTTCCTTTGTTCGTCTCCCCTGCAGTTCTGGAAAAAGAGAAGGATCATATAGAGGGGTTTGCTCCAGAGGTGAGACATAATGCTGTTTTGGCATGATAGAACGATTTATCTATACGGTTTAAGTGACACTTTCGAATCTAGTGTCCATCATACTCTCTTTTTTCTTCTCCTGTTTGTAATGATAGAGTTTGAAAGCAATACTGGTATGCTTCGTTTAATTATTACATATATACATGTGTTCACACTTATTCCTGCACATTGCTAATACAAACATGCCTCATTTGATAGTTTGTTGAACTTATGAGTTGTTTTCCTGCCCTTTATTTACCAGTCACCACTAGTTATTTGTTATGTATTTTATTTCTTTTATGATAACCCTCGTTTCATGACTGATATATAACAGGTTGCTTGGGTTACAAAGTCTGGAAAATCTGAATTAGAAGTGCCTATTGCAATCCGTCCTACGAGTGAGACTGTTATGTATCCTTATTACTCGAAGTGGATTAGAGGACACCGTGACTTACCATTGAAGTTAAATCAGTGGTGCAATGTTGTTCGATGGGAGTTTAGCAATCCCACTCCATTTATCAGGTAATTCCTTGTCTTTATGCATCTGTTATGCTTATGCATCTGTCTGAACGTAACTGGTTTAGTCCGTTGACAATGACAGTGTAAAATGATCTTTCTCGATTCCATTTTAATTACTACTATATTAAGTCACAATCCCATGTTCTGACACTTTATCTTTGTTGGACAAGTGCGCTAAATTTTTGTTCTATTAAACTTATTTTTTCCATATGATTTCAGGAGCCGGGAGTTTCTTTGGCAAGAAGGCCATACAGCTTTTGCAACAAAGGAAGAGGCGGATAAAGAGGTAAGGAGATGAATGTAGCCAGTCCAATTTGTATTAGTAACGTTCTTGCTGTCCTTTAAATCTATGATAGTCCAAATCTCAGCCCTGTTTGTGCATCTTACTGTAACTTGTATAAATCTAGCATTTACTTATATCTGGGGCACTTTCTTTAGTATTTTTAGTCCACCTGGTCAAGAAGTTTTGCCTGTATCATTCTCTCGAGTGTAAATTCTAGGAACATTCTTCTACTAAACAATCTCAACTACAACATGAATGATTTGACTTAAATAAAATCGGATTTATATTTTATTATGTCAGCCTAAGGCTACATTTGGACAGGAAATTAGCTGCTTATTACATGATTTTTTTTTTTAATCTACTGGAGAATGGTTTCTATTTATTGCTCTGTTTGTGGGTGCTTGTCACAGAAGGATAATGTACCCGAATAGTTGGTATTGACTTGATATGTTTTCTAAGGTTGCTGGTACAAAATAAGGGAAAGTAAATCTGTGAAGATTGGTTTCTGATTATCAATCTTGTTGTAGGTCCTTGAGATATTGGAACTGTACAGAAGGATATATGAGGAATTTTTGGCAATTCCAGTTGTGAAGGGGAAGAAGAGTGAGAATGAGAAATTTGCTGGTGGTCTTTACACCACAAGTGTTGAGGTACTTGATATGTCCATTATAATGGTTTTAGATTAATGTTTCTGCTCAATGGTGGGATTCAAATTATTTCATATGTGCAGGCTTTTGTTCCAAATACTGGCCGTGGTGTCCAAGGTGCCACTTCACATTGTCTAGGTCAAAACTTTGCTAAAATGTTTGACATTACTTTTGAAAATGAAAAGGGAGAAAAAGCGATGATTTGGCAAAACTCTTGGGCGTATAGTACCCGAACGGTAACTTTCCTTGCTCTTCTTTTCATAGTTGAATGCTTGTTTCAGATTCCAGTATATTTATGTGTATGTATTAGTCACTGTTGGCATGGACCAAATGTACTGTTTGGATCATGGCCCAAAAATGCAGTTAGGTTTGTCAATATATGCTCAGCATCTCAGGGTACTATATTCATTGTGCTGCTTTTGGTAATCATTTTTTCTTTTCGTGCGAGTCTGTTTATCTATCCCCACAGAGAGAACATATATTTTTGCTTTAAAAAAAAAAATTAACTTTCAGATAGTGTGACATCTGTGCTGGGCTATGTTTTCAATTTGGTTCCGATCTACGAATATATTCATTGTGCTGCTTTCGGTAATCATTTTTTCTTTTCCTGTGAGTCTGTTTATCTATCCCCAGAGAGAGAACATATATTTTTGCTTAAAAAAAAAATTAACTTTCAGATAGTGTGACATCTGTGCTGGGCTATGTTTTCAATTTGGTTCCAATCTACGAATCCTTGGTTGCGTTATAATTACGTATTATACCTTCCATAAGTAACTCTGTGGGGGGTTTCTTTATGTTTTGCCCACTCTCTTATGCTATTGAGAACAAAGCGAAAATTAATTTTTAGCTCATCATACATCATATTATTCTGTATGATTATTTCCATATGCCTGCTTTTCTTAATTTATCACCCCTTAAAAAATCAGATTGGAGTGATGGTAATGGTGCACGGAGATGACAAAGGCTTAGTATTGCCACCAAAGGTAGCATCTGTCCAGGCCGTAGTGATTCCAGTGCCTTTCAAGGATGCTGATACACAAGCTATATTTGATGCCTGCTTGAAAACTGTGGAGGAGTTGACTGAAGCTGGACTTCGTGTCGAGGCTGATTTGAGGGACAACTACTCACCTGGTTGGAAATATTCGCACTGGGAACTGAAAGGTGTTCCTCTACGGATTGAAATTGGACCAAAGGATTTGGAGAAGAAACAAGTAAGTCTTTATTTCCTCACATTTCCATTTTTGATGTACAGGCACTGAGGCACATGTTTGTTCTTTAATTTTGTGTAGTAAATGTGTAATCACACCCAGAGAACTTCCAACTCTTCTCTTGGTTTGTTTTTGGGCCTGATCGTGTAATGCAAGTATGTTGGTCTGATCAGTTTTTCATATATTTTAAAAAATAGGTACGCTTGGCTCGGCGTGACAATTCTTCGAAAGTGGACATTCCTATGGTTGACTTGGTCAAGGAAGTCAAAGAGACCCTTGAGAAGATTCAACAAAATCTCTTTGATGTTGCAAAACAAAAGAGAGATGCGTCTATTCAGCTTGCCAAGACATGGGATGAGTTCACGGCAGCCTTGGGTGAAAAGAAACTGATTCTGGCACCTTGGTGTGATGAACAGGTAATCACCGTTGTCAATTTTTTGAGCTGGCATAATTGGTATAGCAATGCTTCTGTTGAAAAGAATAATATGATGTATTGGGAATGGTACAATAATCTGTGTTTATACTTTATATCAATTTCTCATTTTATATGTTTGACTAGTAGATGCTCTGTGTATCATCTTGGCTTTGACTAATCGGTAATTTACAGTCAGCACTAAACTAATTCTAGAGCCCTGACCTTTTAGTTACTTTCAGCTGTGAGCTGATAACTCTGGTTAGAATATGCACCAATGTTTGTTTGTTTTTAATTAGTCTATCCTATTTGTTTTGCATTTCCACAAACCTTTTAATTCTGCTGTCACCAACTCATCATATTGTCCTTTCTGTATCGTGTTTCATTAGGCGGTAGAAGAGGATGTAAAAGCGCGAACAAAGGGTGAAATTGGAGCAGCAAAGTCGTTATGCTCGCCATTTGACCAGCCTGAACTCCCTGAAGGTACAGTTTTAGGTTAATATACTTGTATATATTTTTTGTCATCATTGTAATTTCTGGTCATTGGTGTTGTTTACAAATTAATAATTCAAATTCCATGCAGGAACACTTTGCTTTGCATCTGGAAAGCCAGCAAAGAAGTGGACTTATTGGGGCAGGAGCTACTAAATGCACTTCTCCACTTACGCCGTCTGTTATTTGTCAGACGTTTGAAATTTGGGTGAACTTTGAAACTCGCTTGAGTATTACTTTTTGTAGTTTATATTGAACAAATACACAAGCTCTATACTAGACATGTAGACATTATGACATTGTTATCTGTATCGTGCAATGTGTTATCTAGGCACCAAGCACTTGTGGTTATATTGGTCTGGTGTTTTAATGTGATTTTCAGTCTATATGCGGTGTTCTTGTTTTAATTTGTTCAGCGCTACCAGTGATGATGGGAGTAGCCACTTACCTTCGCCTGAGATTCCAAAACGGATCCGGATCCTCTCCTAACCTTTCAAACCACCTGAGCTGTCTAAGCTTTGTATGAGATGATGACACATGTATCTGCATGATCCGATGGCCTGAAATCACTCTATGTCTCTTTCATTCTCGCTTTTATCTTCCACTCTTTCAAGTCCTTTACCCATTACAGACAGAAGAAGTACAATTTTTGCAGCGAAAAGAAGAAGCAC
>NC_020494.1:14927360-14950845 GCF_000184155.1 Fragaria vesca subsp. vesca | reverse complement strand
TAATGGATCTCCACCAAAACTACAAAGCCCCATCTTTTTCTTTCCGTTCATCTTTTTCTTTTGTTCTTTAAAAAGGCCCAAAGTGCAAAATTCAAAACTTTGTTCGTTCTTTTTATCTACTGATCAGATGACAACAAGAAAAAGATAGTATAAAGCCGAAAAAAAGAAAAAGAAGGAGAAGAAAATAGTAGATATATAATTCATGAAGTGAGATCTATCCACCAAATTTGATCGAGGAGTTGTTAATCACTTTTGTGACTAACAAAAGGAGGTTGCCTTAAAGTCAGGTACTGTGCAGATTGGGTGGGTGGCTCATGAGCTTCGTCTTCGGCTAGTGATCTCTGTGTAGACTCCAATGAAAAGGAGATACAAAGAAAGAACAGAAGGAGACAGAAAGAAGAAAAGAAGAGAAGAGAGAGAGAGAGAGAGAGAGTAAAGGAAGAAAAAGAAAAAGGAGATCGGGATCCTTCCAAAACACGCAATCTTCCTTTGAGCGATTCTCATATTTACTAGCGTGCCACTGTACACTGGTTTTTTCCCTCTCCGTGACAAAAAAGAAGAAGAAAGAGATTTCACTGGCACTTAGATGGTCGATTCCTCAACCTATTAAAATCAGAGTTCTTGGAACACAAATCATATGGAGATACTCAGAGCAAGTCCACCCGTTCTAAAAATTCCAACCCAGGTTAGATGACACCTAAAAATCCAACTCAAGAGGAAAAAACTCACATTCCACTCATGAATGAGTTTTCTCCTCAATTCAACCCAGATGAGATTTTTTGTGAGAGAAGTAATCTAGGTTAGATGAGAAATCTAGTTGAAAGTGGTTATGTCAGCTTGTTTCTTTAACCCACGTGAAGGAGGCGTCACCCTCTCCTTTCCCGCGTGAGGAGCACGGCATGATCTCATGCAATCAAAGTAGTTACTACCTTGGTGAATTCACAGAGACCTCCGTGTGAAGTAAACATAAAAAACATCTAAAAATGATTTAAAAAATCAGAAATTGTTATAACAAATAAATTTTGTTTGTGTAAACATCTGTTACACCTATTTTTTGGTTTTGTCGTTTATATTAATTAACATAAACATCTAATTATATCATATTTTATATTCTCTAAATAATAAATAATCTTCTTTACATTAATATTCATCCTAATGTTTTAATATTTACTTTTTATTAAATTCATTTATATTTTTATTGTAATTAATATTTACTATTTGCTTACATTAGTAATTAATTTTTATTATTCTAAAAATCATTATTCACACTTAAAAAAGTTTTTTTTAATTTTATAAACAGTCACTGCCACGTGACAGTAATCTCATATTTCTGACTGGTGAGAACTGGTGCCCAGTGATCTAGAATGACCCAGGTCATTATGTTCATTCTAACCCAACAAGTAAACTTGCTTTTAAAAAAGATGTTATAATTCAATTCAGCATATTGTTTTCTAAAATAATGTTCGATAAATAAATGTTCCATAAGTCAATTAGTTAGTTTAAGCTTACCATGTTTGGTCCAAATTAAGATTCCCGACGAATTATTGATGGGCCGGGTGGGGCGGGGACCCGTCCCGGAAAAGAGATCCAAAACCTGTACTTGCGCCGGGTATATATGATCAAACGGAGTTAGCGCCCAAACAACGGATTCAACGGTGGCTCTCAAAAACCCAGAATCCCTTATTTCACGATGGATTTTGACGACGACGACGACTGGAATTTCAGCGCCGAAGAGCTCGATTCTCTCGAAAGAGACGCTTTGCAGAAACTCTCTCAGCAACGCCTCAACTCCGCTTCCACTTGTTCTTCTTCGTTCAATTGCCACCACCGCCCGCACCAGTCTTTACCAACCACCGCCAGCTTCATTTCTAACCAGGTGAAATTCCCTTTCTTGTTTCTTAGCTTCAAGATTTTAGGGTTTCGAATGCCGAATTGATTGCGTTCCGGCTCTACTGGATATGCCCTAAATGTATGAATCCAACACTTGTATCAATTATTCCGATTATGATTTCATATTTTTGTTGTTTTTGTGTTGAAATTGGTTATATTTATAACTTGCATAAACTGGAAAGTGACAATGCAGTAGAAGCAATGACATTAGGTACTTTAGAGTTTCTTGTTTCAGTCTTGTGTTCTAATCCCCATCATCCTGTAGGTGCCACCGCCACCGCGGCCACCTTTGTCTCCTGGACCCAGAGTGTTACCTTCTTCTCTCGAAGCTAAAGTAAACCCTGGTCAGTTTCCTAATTCAAGATCATCTCTTGAAAAACTTTCAAAAAGAAAAAAGATTATTGCGCTTAACTTCCACTCGTGTTGCCTCACTCATATGTTACTTAAATTGATCACCGAGAGAGGTTCCTACTTTAAAAAGGCCAAATATGTATGATTTCAACCTAGTTTGCCCATCAGTAACCAAGGACTATAATGTCCTACCTTATTAGTTTGGAGGCTTTGCATAATGATATTATTCGCTGGTCGTATTATCCTGCCTGCTGTCTAACTCTTGGGTCTTGTCTGCATATTGTTGCCTTTTGGGAAGAAGTTGAACGGAAGCTCACTGTCAAATTTTTTCTTCATGCTACTGGAAACATTGCTGCCAAATTTTCTTATGACCAGGTATGTCTGCTTTAAGAACGTCCCTTTGAAGGATTGTAAACGATTCTTTTGCTTACCTTCTATGTATTATCTTGCACCAGGCGGTTGTAGCTGCTTTCCGCAAGATCCCCAAAGCCGCATGGCATGCCAACGAAAGGTCTTCTTTCCCCAATCTCTCACCTGATCAAAGCTTCTTTAAAAATGTGCTATTCTTTATCTTTGATATCTTGTAAAATTTGGTTCAATGGTTATATTTCTTACATTTTTTGGAGATGCTGTGTGAGGAAACTTCAGCGGGATGTAATTGTGATGATACTGCAGGTTATGGATGTTCCCTGTGTCTTCATTGTCATCAGCAGAAAAAGTTCTCTACGAAGTATCGGGAGTTAATGTTGAGGTGACAACTTCTGCTCTTTTCCAGCTTGGATTTGTGCTTTTACATCATGATACATTTTAAATTAATGAAAATTTCAGTTTTGCGAACACCTTTACCATGTATCGTTAAACCTTTCAATCGATGCTTCCTTTTCGCTTCAATTTCATCCTGGTTGTTGTTTTGTTGCAAACTTCCACAGATAGAGAACTTAGATCCCTTAGTCCACCGGGCCATTGCTGCTGTGTCTGTTGTTCCAGATATTAGAGGTAATTATGATAATTCTATTTTAGTGAAATTCAGTGCACATGTAATGGTTACGTTCTCTGTTAATAGTACCTCTGTATTGATAGCATTTCTTTTCGGTGTTTGCACTTCCAGACCGGTATGACAGGATACCTAGCTGTATTGAATCAAAGCTCTTGGCATTTCAGCGAGAAGGTGTAAGGTATCTTGCTAGTCTGGAGTTTATTCCTGATTTATTGTCTGTTGCGTCGTCTTGCATATGATACTATATTCTGCACATAATTGTGAGGTTTCTTTGTCTCGTTCTTTTTTTCGAAATCGCCATTATATTGAGTCTTTCGCTCAACTGTTAACTTTTAATATTATTCTCCTTTCCAGGTTTATCTTGCAGCATGGAGGGCGTGCACTCCTTGCTGATGAAATGGGACTGGGAAAGACTATACAGGCAAGCATCTCTTCTATTATATTAATAATCTCATAAAAGGAATCAACCATTTGAAAGGATTTCTACAAGACAAGTCTCCAACTCCTATGTCTTTGCTAAGAAGCTTGTAGTTCCAAGGACTTTAGCTCTTTAGAATTTGATTTATGACAGCCAATACGGATGCTAATGTTGTAGGACTACATAAGGTGACTGGCTCCAATGATTATATATGGGTGGCCTGTAAATGTGAGAAACTTACTAATCAGAAGAACAGAGAAACAAGGGAAAAAAAGAAGATTAGAGGTAGATATATCAGTTTATCAACAACACTTGTTTTTGATTCAACAAAAACTATTAAAATCTGATATACTTTACAAGAGATTTGATTCTTTATGAGCTTCAATGGAAGAGTTTAAGAAGTATTAAAAGAATCATAGTAATATAAAATCTAACACTTCAAGGGTGTTATATGTTTCTATGAATCAAATACATGGACTCTGATCTGGATTTATTGATACCTTACATCTTACACTTACACTATGTTCTGAGTTCTGACTTCTTACAACCAAATTTATAATCATTTCTAGCAACTCTAATAACAGGGTACATAGCTGTAATGTGTTGCACTGGGGCTCTGCCTAGCTTGATTATACGGTGATTTGTGGCAATATGGTAAAGATACCTCCAGAAAATTAATATATATCACCAAAGACTGAAAGCTTACACTGTGTTTCAGGCTATTGCTGTGGCTTCCTGCATTCATGACTCATGGCCTGTTCTTATACTCACACCATCTTCCTTGCGTCTGCAATGGGCCTCTGTAAGTGTGTGCTTTATCAACTTGAGTTCTTGAGAAGGCAGATCTTACCCTAACTGATGTACTCTTCTGGGCTTTTTTTGTAGATGATTCAACAATGGATGAACATTCCTCCATCAGATATACTAGTATGTTGTCTATACAGGCTAAATATTTGTTTCAGTTGTTTGCACAGCAGGACTATTGGGTAGTGGGTACTATCTTGCTGCTCTGATGCCTTTTTTACTTTGAAATTGATATTTTAAACTCTACTGTTACTAGGTTGTTTTGTCTCAATGTGGGGGTTCAAACAAAGCTGGATATACATTAGTATCCTCAAGTTCCAAAGGGACGATTCATCTTGACGGCCTATTTAACATCATCTCTTATGACATAGTCCCTAAATTACAGAATCAGCTGATGGCATCAGATTTTAAGGTAAGAATTGAAACAATCATCTAGTTTTGTAAAGTACACCCCATTCCTTTGTTTTATACAGAAGTTGTGTGTGATGACTATCAAGTTTTCTTTCGCCTGAAAATGCTAGTCTGTTTGAGAACTTGTAAAAGAAAAATGATCTTAACTGAATATTTAGGGTTTTGCAATTTATTTCTGTGGCTACAGCTTGCTCTTTGAAATGTGGAACCATGGGGTACAGTTGCTAAAGCAGAATGTGACAAAACAATCATATATAAAGTTTCAAATAAACCATGAAAGAGTCATTTAATTTATTTTATGGATATCATCTGTAAGGAAATAAAACATGATGGCAGGAAAGGAATGTACTCTACTTTCCGTGATGGAGATCTATTAATATTTATCATTTGCTTTCCTAAAAAGTTGGAGTCTTTATTAATCTAATAGATACTTATGGTCACTAGGAATGATATGGATCTTTTTTTCTTTTCTTTTTCCCCATTGTTTGCCATAATATGTTCTCTTTTTAGGTTGTGATCGCAGATGAGTCACACTTTTTAAAAAATGCTCAAGCAAAGAGGACAACAGCTTCCCTGCCTGTCATCAAGGTCTGTTACGCTTGCACACTGATAGCTAGCTAGTAATTTCTTACTTTGTTCACAGTCTATTTCTACAACCTGCATTAAAGCAGATATCCCTCTCTCTATTTCTAACTTTGAGAAAGTGTCCAGAAAGCTAAATATGCAATACTGTTAAGTGGAACTCCTGCATTGTCCCGCCCGATCGAACTGTTTAAGCAGGTGATTCTCAATTAGCTTACGATTGCAAGTATATATATACTTGTATTTAGAATTTAACCGGTCTTTTATTGATTTCCATCAATAACAGTTGGAAGCCTTGTATCCTGATGTATACAAAAATGTTCATGAATATGGAAAACGATATTGCAAGGGTGTAAGTTACTATTTCCTTTCTGATGAAGTGTTTTACATTATATAATCTTGTACATCCTACTATTAGGTGATAAGAGAGTTTTTGGCTTTACACTTTTGAGATTTTAGGGAACATTCGGAGTGTATCAAGGTGCAAGTAACCATGAAGAATTGCATAATTTGATGAAGGCTACAGTGATGATTCGCAGACTTAAAAATGATGTGCTCTCTGAACTTCCTGTAAAGCGCAGACAACAGGTCAGCATCCGTATGTTATACTCAACTGGTTCATGACCTGTGAGATGGCCTCGGCAGTCCTGTTACAATCTTTGATTATTCTGTTCTTTTTATTGTTGCTGCTCTCAGGTCTTCTTAGATTTGGCTGAAAAGGACATGAAACAAATTAACGCTTTATTTCGTGAGGTAGTTTGGTTATATATGAAATCTCTTTAATCAAGTCATAATTCGAGACTGCGTAACTACTGTTCTCAGTGGTGCTATTCAAGACGAAATTTATCTATATGTCCCTCGTAAAGTTTATATCAAGTTTGTTTCTCAAGTGCAGAGCTAATCTTTGTATTCACTGTTGTAGTTGGAGGTGGTAAAGCTGAAAATTAAGGCCTGCAAATCGAAAGAAGAAGTTGATTCGCTAAAATTTATGGAGAAGAATCTTATTAATAAGGTATGCCCGCTGTGTAGAGGAGCACACATGGGGTTGGCGCACATGTCTCTGTTCTCGTACTGGGAATGCTGAAATAGCGATGACATTTCTTATTTTATCTTCTGCTTTATTATGAGATAGCTAACTTTGAATTCTCTGACAACTTCAATTTTTCTCTCTAGATTTATACTGATTCAGCTGTGGCCAAGATCCCAGCAGTTCTGGATTACCTGGGAACTGTCATCGAGGTACTTAAGCCAACGTGTTTTGTTTCTCTCCTGAAATGCTCAACTGCATGTTTTTGTATGAACCAATTGATGGAAAACGGGTCTGAAAGAAAAACTATAGACAACACTCGGTTTTGATATGAATGAGTTTATGTGGCAATGTGCTTATATTCCAACTCTACTGGCATGCTGATTGAGCTTAGTGGATTTAGTGTTTTTCTAGTTTATTTTGTACTGCGTTACATGAATGAAATCATATGCACAGCTAGTAAATTTTAAAATTGAGGTTTATTTCCTTAGTACTTGTGTTCTTTTTATGTTAAAATGAATACTAAGCTCTTACAGAATAAGATCAGTTGTCAATTTGGAACCTGTATGTATCATGACTATCATTCATCTTTATTCATTATGTGCTTTATAAGCAGATTATCTATTTTTTGGTTGCTTGCCATCTGAGTTCTTGATGTGAGACTAAGGTTTCCATTTCTCCAAGATTAGCTCTACAGTTCATGTGAAGCTCATTTATGCAGTGACCTAAAGTTTTCTTTTCCTTATAACTTTTTGGGGTTCATCTGTCAAAGCCTAGCTTGAAGTCTTGGATTCCTGCTCTGGCACTCTTGATGTTCTTCTAGACAAGAGTTTCTTTCTATTTATTTTATTTACTTTACGACTTTATTATTATATTCTGTTATGTCCATTTCTTCTTTGAATTATGCTTTCGTATCATCTTCATTAGTTTGGTGTACAGATATTCCTTTTTGCGTGTTTGAACATTGTTATATAATGGTTCATGTAGGCTGGTTGCAAGTTTCTAGTATTTGCACATCATCAATCCATGATCGATGCAATATATCAGTTTCTTCTGGTAAGGACACATGAATTCATACTTTGCCATGATATTGGTTTAGGCAGATGCTGATAAGAACTGAAAAAATTTCAGAAGAAGAAAGTGAGTTGCATTCGAATTGATGGAAGTATACCTACAGTAGAGAGGCAAGCATATGTTACGCAATTTCAAGAAAAAGATTCGGTCAAGGCAGCAGTGGTATGCCAGTTTGCATTGATATGCTAGTTTGCAGTGTTTATATGAACCTGTTTCTTGTTGCAAGTTGAAATTGTTAAGAGAAGTTCAACGAAATTTAATATTCTATAGCTCGGTGTGGCTGTATGCCTTGAGAAGCTAATATTCATCTTTCTGAATATCATGCAGCTATCTATCAAAGCCGGAGGTGTGGGATTAACTTTAACAGCTGCAAGCACGGTATTATTTGCAGAATTGTCGTGGACTCCTGGTGACCTAATTCAAGCTGAAGATCGTGCTCACAGAATTGGCCAGGTGAAATTATTGATCAGGAGCATTCTTTGCACTAATTCAAGTTAATTAATTTCATTAAAAATCATGTTTGGCCAGGGTTACGTTGGTCTGTGCCTTCCTATGGGTTTGGTGGTCTCATAACTTGTCTGTTCTTAAGCTTTATACGATGATGAGTAACTATATTATTGGTCAGCTTGGTTCGTTTTGTCCTTGTTACTTTTTCTGTGAATTGGTAGGTTTGATGATATTAGATCTGTGCATCTTTAAAATCTAAAATGAATAAATGATACAGATTTGCCTGTTAAATAGAAGTTACGAATTATCTACCCAGTTAAGGTTTATAATTATCATTTTTCTTTAAAAAACTGTCAGTATGATTCTTTATTTGTGCTTGCATAAATAGATTATAGAATGTTTAATAAAAAGTTTTCTTTCTTTTTAAGAAGCTTTGTTCATGTCTTAGGTATCTTCGGTCAATGTATACTACCTTCTAGCGAACGACACAGTTGATGACATCATATGGTACACTCTTAAGCACTTGACTGTTTTCTGATTGGTTTGACATCTTTTGTAATCTAACCATTCTCTCTTTAGGGATGTTGTTCAGAGCAAGTTGGAAAATCTGGGACAGGTAACGTAAACCCTTGTTGCGTAGCTCCATAAATAAAGACCAAGCACGGCACATACATGCACACTTAACATGACGTCACAATGGTTTGATGTCTCATGAGATTGTATTCTACTTGTAACTGATCTCTGGTTTTTGGCAATCAGATGCTGGATGGCCATGAGAATTCATTGGAAGTTTCTGACAGCCTGCCACGAAGTAGCCCTGCCAAGCAGAAAACGCGAAGTAGCCCTGCCAAGCAGAAAATGCGAAGTAGCCCTGCCAAGCAGAAAACACTCGACTCTTTCTTAAAAGGTTCAACCACCCAGGCAGAAACCAGCCCAGGAAAGCAGAAAACACTTGATTCCTTCCTGAAGCGCTGCAACAACAGTGAAGATCATGAAATTGAGCCTAAAACTAAAAACCCAAGGCTGTAACAGACTACAGGATGCTAGTTTCATAATGAGAATTAGTTGATATAGAGAAGCATTCGGGTTTTGGATCGAGAAAGAAAATGGGGTTGCAAGTTGGGTGACAAGCATCGACTTGTATATCCACTAGTTGGATGCTTGCGAAATTGCTCAAATTGATACGCTTCAAGAAATGGGGGAATTCCATGTTAAGCGACCCAGCTTTTCCTCTACCATATGGAAGAAGATGCGGGCTTCTTAAATTGTATAACCATGTACATGCAGAGTTGCAGACTGATGTATATAATTCTACTGCAAGAAAATGTAGAAGTTGCCCAGATTTTCCTGCAATCTTGTTTTTATCCTCAATGAGTGGAGTGGAGTCGGGATGGTATTCCTACAATCTCGTATGCCTGCTTTCTTTTCCACAATTTCATTGATCGATCTCTCTCGCTTCTAAGTTCTAATGTTTATTCTACGTATTGCTAGGATCATATCATTCAAGTTTTCAACTAGGAAACATAAATTTGATTTTGTTTTGTCATTCTCAAGTCCAAAACTAACTCATGCTTGTTACAAAAGTACATGCAGTAAAGCCATGGTTCGTCCAATGATTCATACATCAAGAGTACATGTACAAGGAAAAGGATGGATTTAGGTGTATTGAGCCATTAATTCATCCATGAGCACCAGCGCCACTTGAGCCTCCACCACTGGAACCGCTCGGGGGACAACACAAGCATCCATTAGTTCACTCTCCTTATCTGTAGTCGCTGCATTCTGGTTTCTTGCATTTGCAGCTGTTGGCTTGAAAGCTGTCCTCATGTTTAAGGTACTCGATCCAAGCCCTCTTCCCAATTCAAATCCCTTTGTTGCAGGTAATGACAGACAAGCTTTGGCAAGTTCAGCTCCAAGTTTGTCAAGGAAAGGCGAATTGAGAAGACCCGGTTGGAAATTCCTAACGATGCATGTAACAGCACCACCAATAGATCGATCCTCCCCTCTAGACCTAACAGCATCGATGGCAGCTATCATCTTCTCTGCGTATTCATGATCTGGACACCTAACTCTATTTCTCTCTATCTGATCTAGTGTGTGTCATGATCAACCAAGTCCTCCGGGAGGACAACCTTGTGAACTTGTGAAACATAGCCAAGAACCTCGATTCCGGCCAAGTCCTTAAGGATTTTCTTGGCAGCTGCTCCTGCAGCAACTCTTCCTATGGTTTTCCTTGCTGAAAATATACCACCACCCTTCAGCATTGATCTGATACCATACTTCATGTCGTATGTTAGTTCTGCATGTAAAGGCCTATAAGCTACGGAGAAATCTTCATAACCACATCGGCCTCTCTGATCAGGATTGGGTATAAACACATGAATTGGTGTACCAAGAGTCAGTCCTTCATGGACTCCCGAGAGTATCATGCATGTCTCATCTTTGTTATTACCTGGCCTCCTTATTCTGTTGAGGTCCGCTTGCAAATCAGCTACAGATAGTTGACTCCGAGGAGGAACTCCATCCATTACAAAACTAACACCAGCACGACGAAATTCTCCATAAGTTGTAACACGAAAGTAGTTTCCAGAAGTATTCCCAGCTGCCTGCACTTTGAGTTTCTTGAAGGTTGGAGGGCGGACCGAGAATTGCACCGAGGAGGACGACAGGTTTCGAAGATCAGACCGACGGGAACACAACCCAGAAAGCCCTTCAGTCCTTGAAGATCCCAGAAATGGTTTGAATGCGAGAGACGACGCCATGCATGCAAAGGCACCAAACAGCCCAAAACGACAAACGAGTTCAATCGACAACTAGATATAGCAAAATCTACCAACTCACTTCACCTATGTACCACTAGCCACCACCTCTCTCTGCCCAAATTATTGTCACTTTGGTTGTAGTCGAAATCAAAATTAATCAAGATTAAAACCGGGAGCTCTAACAAAACAATATGGTCTGTGTTGGCTAAGGGTTTAAGGAATCGATACTTAAGTCTTGTAGTTCTCCTTAAATAGTACTAAACTTCAAGCCATCCATATATATCCAGATCGACTCGTATATCTTTTCCTAGTAGGTGTAGGATTTGCTGATTAGCTAGACTCGTATATCTTTTCCTAGTAGATGTAGGATTTGCTAATTAGAACCTTATTGCGTAGTCTGCAGTAAGCTAGGTTTGTATTCAGAGCAGTCATAAAAGGTATTTAAAATTGTCAAAAGTGAAAAACATTAACACACCATAGCCGGCCTTACCATACTAGAAGTCCAACGACGTGTTAATGCATGATATGTATACAATTATCGTAAAGTTATAAAATGAGTCAATGAAGTAGTAATATTAGTCTTCTAAATGGTTACATGGGTCTTTAATGTAGTAAATTTTCACTATATACTATTTTCTAAGAAGCCATTCTAATGAGGACCCTTAAGTTGAGGACTTTTCGGCTTATCCCACTTTTTGATTTTATATCCACATCTTGACCGTTCAGTTTATAGGTATTTATGAGTAGATCATTTTTGTAAATTTTCAGCCATATTTAAAATCGTTAAGACATTTATAAGTGTGATTTACTAATTATGAACTTGAACGGTTCAAGTTTGACAGATTTAGTTTGTCCATTAATTTGATCTAGTTTGTTACCTAAACGATCACCGATTTGGCTGAAAATTTGTAAGGTTGATCTACACATATAGACCTAAAAACTGAACAGATGAGATGCCAAGATGTGATAAAAAAATATGTCTTTTAAACCATAAACCGAAAAGTCTTCAACTCTTGCACAAACCTTTGGGCATGCAGATCAATTTGAAAAAAAAGAAAAAAAGAAAGCATAATCATCTTGTAACTTTTGTCAATAATGTCCATCAAAGATTTTATAAAGAGTGCGGCTATTGGAACCTCTAAATTTGCTCATTAGACCTCACTCTATTTTGAATTATTAAATGACATATACATCCTCATACACAATGACTATTAAGGACAATAACTATACAAAAAGAAATATTGTATTTATTCTCTTTAGACTTTCCAATTTCTTTCTATTAAAGCATATATATAGTTTATAAGAGCTAAAAAAAGAAATCAATATCGATCATGTGACATAAAATTTTGTATTATCATACATGTTGAATACATATATTTGCAAGATGCATAAATATTTTTGGTAAAAAAAAAAAAAATAATAATATCTATCGATTATAGAAAATATATATTTATTGAAATAATTTATTATAAGGTACAAAATAAAGATCACATTATTCAAAAGAAAAAAATAGAGAAAAAAATAACACATACAAAAGAGAAAAACAATTAAAAAGATATATAAAGTAGGGGAGTCATTCTAGTGAGGACCCTTAAGTTGAGGATTTGTTGATGACTTTTCGATTTATGGTTTAAAATACCCAATTTTCGATCACATTTTGACATCTCATCCGTTCAGTTTTTAGGTTTATATGAGTAGATCATTTATACAAATTTTCAGCCAAATTGATGTTTGTTAAGATAACAAACTAGATCAAATTAATGGACGAACCAAATATGTCAAATATGAACCGTTTAAGTTTATAATTTATAAATCACACTTATGAATGTCTTAACAATTTTCAATATAGCCGAAAATTTGGAGAAATGATCTACTCATAAATACCTATAAACTGAACGGTCAAGATGTAGATATAAGATCGAAAAGTAGGATAAACCGAAAAGTCCTCACCAAGTTCTCAACTTAAGAGTCCTCACTAGAAGGGCTCCTTATAGAGTAGTTCATGATAGAATATATATTTTCTTGCATGAAAAAAATAATCAAAAAATGAAAGTAGGGATAATGGATGTGGAAAAAAACAAAACAAAGAATGAGAGGTCTATTGAGTGAATAAGAGGTAATTAATTGATTGAAATATATGTCAATAAATAACTAAAGTTATGTTAGGAATTTGAAATAAGGTCTAGTGAGCAAATGCTTATATTGAAAAATAAAAGAGATGTGTAAAAAGAATGAAATGTATAATGAGTAAATTTTGAAGTCCCAAGAGCCGATTTTTTATCAAAAAAAGAAAAAGAAAAAGGAAGAGATCGATTGTGATCGTTTTGTTTTGGTATACATAATATCAGTATAACGAGCTTAGCCAGACTGCTCATAACCCATCTCTGTCTCTATCTCTCTGCGTCGCTTGGCTACTTCACCATTTCCCAATCCATACGTGAACCTGGAAACTACCTCGTGCTTTCCTCAAACTCTCTCTTTTCTAAATCGAGTACGATGATCCCAGAAGCACAACAGAAGCAGAAAGCTACTTAAACTAAAAGCAGCTACTGCATCACTCACTCACTCAACAATTCACCACGTAAAGCCATGAACTTTGTGCGCCTCATACGTTGTTCAACTCTCTGAAACTGCTCTCAGGTACGAAGTTTCTGAAAGTTGTTTCCTTTAATCATATCACTGTCTTTGCAATGTGATATTGAAAAGTTGCATTACAATTGTTTGTGGAAATGTCTGTTAGAGTTTCATTGTTCTTAAAAACTGTTTCTTTTGTGTGATTAACAGCTAGAAAGCTCTATGATCATGGCGTTTAAGTGGGTTCTAGTTGTAATTTGGATATGGGTTTGGGCAGCTTACTTGGCTGCTACGCAATCCGTTGATGGGTTAGTGAGGATTAGTCTAAAGAAGCATCCTTTAGACTTAAGTAGGATAAATGCTGCAAGGATCACCAATAGAGTAGCTTATCAACAGAGTGATAATGGGGATAATCTCAAAGCTAACATTGTGTATTTGAAGAATTATCTTGATATCCAATTTTATGGAGAAATTGGTATTGGGTCACCCACACAAACCTTTGCTGTTGTCTTTGATACTGGAAGCTCCAATCTTTGGGTCCCCTCGTCGAGATGCGTCCTTTCTGTAAGTTTTGTGATGAGTGTGATGTGTAATGATGCTTTTCCATTGTTTGAGTTTCTTGTTAAGAATGGCTGTATGCAGGTTGGTTGCTATTTTCATTCTAAGTACAGGGCAACAATGTCAAGTACCTATACCAAAATTGGTAAATGACCCTTTACTGTTATGTTGGCACAAATATTGCTTGTGGTATATGTTTGAATTAAACTCAAATCTAGTGGTGTGTCTATTATTTAGGAATACATTGCAAAATTCCTTATGGCTCTGGTTCTGTTTCCGGCTACTTCAGTGGGGATAATGTTAAAGTTGGGGATATCATCGTTAAAGATCAAGTGTGTTTTATCTCCTTCCTTTTTGGGTTATATGATTATAACAAGTTTTCGATAAGCATTTTTCTTACATTCAAAATATCTGATGCTATATCTGTTCCCATACTGTAGGAATTTGTTGAGGTTACAAGGGAAGGGTTTGTAGCATTCTTAGCTGCACGGTTTGATGGGGTTTTTGGACTTGGATTTCAAGACATTTCTGTTGGTGAAGCCACACCAGTGTGGTATAGTCTGAGGCTCTGAGCATAGGCTGCTGATTTATTACTTCCAATGCATGCTTTTGTCTTCTTTTTTCTTTTTTGCTTTTTTTTTTGCTTTATTTCTATGATATGTGTCTTCCTATACCATCATCTTGATATGTTATACACACCTCTTTTCTAGTGAACAGAGGACTTATGGTACAACACAACACATAACCGACACAAAGGTGCTACGAGTTTAGCTACTTTAGCTAAGAATAGTGGGAGGAACACTATCCAGCACAGAGCAGTCTAACCCAAAGTTGACAACCTCCTCGGCTGAAAAAATGAATCATTAACCCTATAGCCAAAGTTAACACCACCAACTCACATTGTTTCAACAATCTCTTTATAGGTTTCTTTAGGAACTGCCACAAAATAGGTGGAACTTCTAGATATTGTACCTAGCTAGGTGTCTAGGTCATAGTGACAGGGAAACAACAGATGAGCGCGCTACCTTTTTAGTAAAGTTTATTAAGAACGAAAAGGGAGAAATGAAAGAGGTAGATGTGAATTAGAAGAGGAAGAAAATCTAAAAGCCATCTAAAATTGTTTTGCTTTAACATACCTTATATTACTATATTAGTCAAGGAAAAGGAAATCCAAAGGGATATATTGGATTTATGTCTTTTCAGTGGTACAGGTATAACATGGTGCAACAAGGTCGTATGAGCCAGAAGATTTTCTCTATTTGGCTCAATCATGATCCAAAATCACCAGTGGGAGGTGAAATCGTCTTTGGAGGATATGATTGGAAGCACTTTACGGGTGATCACACTTATGTCCCGATTTCACATAAGGGATACTGGCAGGTTTATGATAAAAGGAAAATGATGTTCCTCTGTAGGATATATATTCCTTAACAAGTTGCATACATTTAACTCAAACTAATGTTAATTTTCCCAGATTGAGGTGGGAGATATCATTGTTGCCGACTTCTCAACAGGTCCTATTACATATCCAGTCCCTATGGTTTAGCCATCTTCTTTTCTTTGTTGACAGATGAAGTTTCTTAAGTGTATGATGGAGTGTGGGAATTCAAATATTTTCGCCTTTTATCTGTAAAAGGAGCGAAATAGTTTCACTTGACTAATACATCACAGTTCAAAATTTTCAGGATTCTGCAAGGGTGGCTGTGCTGCCATTGTGGACTCAGGGACATCCTTACTTGCTGGTCCAACTGTATCGAATCCTGCCTAAAGCTTCATATTTAAATTAATTGATCTTATGTATTTTCAGTCAAGACCTTCAACTCCATCCTTAGTTAGCTCATTCATATTTTTTTTTTTTTTTTAAGACTGTTGTGGCTCAGATCAACCATGCCATCGGAGCAGAAGGTTTGGCCAGCTTGGAATGTAAAAATGTAGTTTACACTTATGGAAACCTGATGTGGGATTATTTAGTATCTGGGGTTTGTACTTTTTCCCTGTAGATTTTCTGATTATCTATAGCATAATAGCATTTCCATTTAGGAAATGAAGATATATATTAGAATTTTCCTCACATATGTGCAGGTACGGCCTGATGTACTGTGTGTGGATATCAGCCTTTGTTCATATGATGGACCTCATCATGTAGAGTGAGTCCTTTTTTTTATAGTTATTGTTTAAAGGTTCAGTTTCCCTTCAATTATATCCCAGAGTTTATTTAGTTAATTTTACTTTTTGTGGGGAGAGGAATTGATTCAGTAACTGTATCTAAATGACAATAACCAAATGCATATTCAACATCCTGCAGCAATTATATTGAGACAGTAGTTCGAAATAGAACTCAGAAGGAGGCATCTGTTAACGAAACTCCTTTATGTACTTTGTGTGAGATGATTGCCTACTGGATTCAACTTCAACTTAGAAAACAAGTATCGAGGGAACAAGTATTTAAGCATGTAAATGAGGTGAATGCTTCTTGAAAGTACCAGACTAGATCACCAGATAGCATATATTTATAGTGTAAAGATTCTAAATTTTATTTATTTGTTTGTGTCTAAAAGCTGTGTGAGAAGCTTCCAAATCCTGTGCGAAGATCGTTTGTCAACTGCGATAACCTTGCAGCCATGCCAGATGTTTCCTTCGTGATTGGAAACAAAACCTTCACCCTCACTCCAGAACAGGTGGATTTTGTTTAGCTTATTTTCACAGTTTCTCCTTCTTTTATAGTTCCTAACATCTTTGTATTCAATAATCAGTATATACTTAAAGTTGAAGAAAGGTGTTCTACTGTCTGCCTTAGCGGATTTGTTGCCTTGGATGTGCCTCCTCCACAAGGTCCACTATGGTAAGTCACTATCATCCTCCTTGACGTCTCAACGTAATGCATTCATGTGATTATGCGCCTCCATTTACAGATGACAGTGCCCCAATTCTTGGTTTTGAGGTCTCTCGTCTATGCATTGTTATGACATTACTGCATCCTGCAGGGTTCTTGGAGCTCTGTTCCTGGGTGCATACCACACTGTGTTTGACTTTGGTAATCTCAGGGTAGGATTTGCCAAAGCTGCAATCCTTTGATTCCCACTTCTGTATTTTCTAGCCTCAAACTCGAACTTCCTAATGAAAGTATAAAGATATCATGGATCAAGTGTTTCTGGTATCCAATCTGATATGCAGGGCATTTTATAATTGTCCATAAATAAAGTACATCCCATCTGATTCATACTATGAATTGTCTGTAAGTAATAGCAATATTTGATTCTCATCGTCTTACATGAATAATATACTAGATTCTAGAAACTGTTTAATTTGCTCTTTGGTACTGCAAAATTGCTCCCTAAGAACAAGAAAACGCCCAGCTTCATTTTGGATTGCTTGGAATATTGGAGCTCTTGGTTTCTCGTCCTGCTGGATTATAAAGCATGGTTTATTTGGAGCCTCCTAGACATGAGTTGGATTAGAATATGAAGAATACGAGGAGCATAGCAGGTTATTTCTTTTGGTCTGAAGGCACCGGAGAAAGCTAGCTAGTTATTATTCTTTTTTTTTTCTTCTTTTTTTTTTTGACAACCAGCTAGTTATTATTCTTGAGCATAAGAAATTTAATTGATCAATGAGGAGCTTAGTAATGTCAACGCAAGGTCCAGTATTGCGTGGTTGCAAAAGTTTTTAAAATGACCGCTCAAGTGGATTTATATTTCTTGATTTTTAATTTACTTCAATAACATTTGTTTATATAATTTTAAAGTGACAATCCCAACTCAGTGTCATTGGGTCAATGTCTATGCCCCCTATGGATGCTTTCAAGTTTCATCTTGTACAGTTGGATGGGCTAATATATACTAAATTTTTGAATTTTACACTAATAAATACACTATTATGCCATAATTATGAGAAAATTTTGAAATCACCGAGGGAGGGTCATGCCCCTTAAAGGATCCGCCAATGGTCAAGAATGAAAATCTGATTGCAGAACAACATCCACGAAAGTCGTGAAACCAAAATAGAGTACATGAGCTCTATAATTTGGCATACTTCTTGAGGGCTTGACTTGCATCTTTTGCATGCTCTGGCACAGGCATGTTGCATAGAAGAGTAACTCTTGATGATGATACTAAGGACTTTAAGCCTGAGTTTGAAGGATCAATCTTCCAAAGTCGGACCTCCCATACCTAATCAAAATTACCATATCAATAGAATTCATAATTGTATAATCTATTGATAAATTATATTGGTAGATTGACAACCAACTTGGATGAGGGATGGTGCCAATATATTTTTATATTCCAATAGAAATTATCTGTAAATAGACTAGATATTAGCTGGGAAACTGAGAATGGAAATGGATTACGCATACATTATGACCTATGTGGATAATGTTGTTGATAAATGATAATGTTAAAACTAGTATGCAATTTTGGAATGTGCCATCTTGTTTCTTGACACCAATTAGTCGATTACCATTACGAGTGATAATTAGCTATTATTATAGAAAATCAAGTAGTTATTACTAGAGGGTACGAGTGTGGAAGATGAACCTGAATGGTTTTGCCAACGCTGATAGGTGAGGCTTCACCAAAGATAAGATCACCGAGCTCAGCTCGCTTCATGTGATTGATGCTGAGGTGAATTCCAGCCACCCTTTGTAAACCAGAAGCCAGGTGAGCTCCCATGCTTGCCAGAGACTCGGATATCAGAGCTGAGACACCTCCATGTAACACCTTGAATGGCTGATCACATGCAGTTATTTGCAAATTGTTAGTAATATATTCCATGATTAATTTCTTCTCTTTGATCGACTTTCATCATGAAAGAATTCATGTTTGAAGAAACAAAGAAATAGATGATACCTGGCAGCTCTTTTCGGTGACTCTGAGGTGACCACAGATCTTATGTGGTGTCACTTCTTCAACCTTGAACCCGAATGCATGAAGCAGAGGATCTAGAGCCTCCGTCTTGTCCTCCGATGACGGTGGTGGCGGTTGGGGATGAGACTGGAGAGCCATGACTATGTCAGATTACCAGGTTGTTTGTTCTGACTTCTGAGAAGCAATGGTATGTACGTGTTCTTTATTCCTTCTTCTTGTTTCGGCTTATTTTCCTTTATGTATATAGATGATCGATACAAAGTTAACAAACCAAACAATGCCAACTCAATTCTACGTTTTTGTGGGTTTTCCAATGTGGGAGTTGGTGAGATGCCTCTCCTTATACTCTTCTGCGTTTGGTGATTTAATATGATATCATCACTTCATCATCTGGTATTTTCTTGGTTGGTGGTGGGAATCGTGTCGTTTGATTGGAGGTGGTCCTGTTAATGGAAGGGCATTTTAGTCGATTCATTCTACGATGTTGGGCGGTGGTAGGTGGTGGTGATGAGGTGACTGATTCTGTGTGTGGATTTCACATCAGCCTATGTTCGTATATATGTGTATCCCATCGTGGAAGGGAGCTCTCCTTCTTTTTCTTGTAGTTGGTGTTTTACTTTGGTCTGCTTTTGTTTGGGTGGTAGAGAAGAGTTGATTCGGTATACTTCATCTAAATGGCAATAACCAAATGAAAATTTATAATTCTGCAGCAGTTTATGTAGTTTGGAAAACAAGTATCAAGGGAACAAGAAGTAAGATACTTCAGACTGGATGACATATATGCATAGATTCTTAATAGTTTTAATCTGTTCTTAAAATTCTTGTTTTATACTTGCTTACTTCATTGGATTCAGTGTTCAGTATACACTTTGAAGAAAGGTGTTCTACCGTCTGCATGAGCTGATTCGTTGCCTTGGATGTTCGCCTCCATGTAAAGATGAAGGTGCCCCTGACTCTTGATTTTGAGGTCTATGCATTGTAATACCCGGAAATTCGATATTAGTTTCTAATATTATTTGAGAATTTTTGAGTTAGAAGTTAGTGTGTTTTTGAGGTTCGAAGGAAGAACGGAAGTGTTCGAACGCATAAATTACCCGAAAATGTTTTAATTTAAGGGTCATAGAGTTAACTTTTTATTTGTTGGGTTTCTCGAGAAACTTCATTCATGAAAGTTATAAAGCACAATGATACAAGTTCGTAGACACGTGGCACGTATAAAACGGACATCGTACGAACAGTTATGGTCAACGGAAGTTCGTGGCTTTGTGGAAACTTGGGTATAAATAGGAAAGTGGGTTTCCCTTATTTTGCACGACACACTTTTCTCTTCTTCTTTTCTCTCTCGCACCTCTCCCTCACTATCTGAGAATTCTTTCCGACCCGACCCGACCCGGTTTTTCCGGTCGACTCAGAAGGCGGCACCGGTCAAAAAATTTTCCTCTCCTCGACGCAATCCTCCCTGTGTTGGTGAGTGAGGACGACTCGAGCTGATCTGTGCAAATCGAGCACCATAGTGAGGGTGGCGACCCGGTTTTCAACTCGATCAGAATTTCCACAACTGGCGGCAGTGTTGAGGCTTGAAACCGGTCAGGATAGAAGCTCTTTTGCGTCTTGGTTCGACTACTGGTAGTCTTGAAGCTCGATTCGAAGCTTGGTGTTGCAGAGTTGGGTTTCAAACTTTCAAGTGAGTTTTCGGCGTACTCCGGCTGAATTAGAGGTCACTCCAGGTACGAAAGTTGCTCTCTTTGCCTTGATGTACAAGTTGGGTGTAATGGGTTGTGCCAATTTACAGGTAGTAGGGTGGCGCATGGGGCCCACGTGCAGCCGTGTGTGGTGGCGTGTGGCGGCGCATACAGCTTCACTTGGGGTAGTAGTCTGTCCCATCATCATGTACTCATCGATATGAGCGTGCGGGTGTATAGATTGTATGATTCAGATGTTGAATGAGCATGATAGGGTTTCCCCCTCAGTGTTAGCCTAGTTCTGGTTTTAAATTAGAGTGCATCCGAACAGTAGAATCATTATTAGTTGTCCTACAGGTTATGTCGGACGTTCCGGTGATCTTAGGAGGTCTCAGATGAAGTATTGTCCCGAGTGACAAGACCTTGGGCTAAGATTAGAGTTTCGGCCTGAGTATGAAACTTACATTAGTTCAATTGTTACTAAGATAACGATTTCACTACTTAGGTGTTGACGGGAGCGTGCTTGTGCTTTACGTGTGGCAATAGAAGAAGCAACAGGAGTTCAAGGTGAGTAACCTTCCTAAGGTTCAAGTAGGAACCGACTTTCTTACATATTGTGTTGATTTACTAAATTGTGGAATTGTGCTCTCGAAAGTGAACTTAATCGTTCACGGTTCACGAGTAAGTAAAATGGTTCTTTTAATATATATCAGCTTTCTTGAGCCTTTCCCGATTGTAGCTATATTTGATATTAGTGGCATTTATATATGTTCATGGAAGTATATGTGCTTGGTGAAATTATGTGTTATGTCCACTTTTGTCGTATAATGTATTGATCGTTTAAAGAAATGATTTGGGGAGTATACTTGGCTAGGGGCTTGATTGAAGTGTGTGTCATTTGTTGAGGATCGGTGGGTTATTAGAACACGTAATTTGGAAAGGTTTGTGATCAAGACCTTGAGTTTATTTAGAGAAAAGTAATCGGTGTTTGGTGACGACCTGTGTGGTGATATGTGGGACGACCTGTGTGGTGATCTGAGTGATGAACCTGTGTGGTGATTTGTGTGATGAACTTGTGTGGTGTGATGATCTGTGTGATGAATATGTGTAGATGATATGTGTGATGAATCTATGTAGATGATTTGTGTGATGATACGTGTGATGATTTTGTGTAGTTGTTGTGGATTGATGTTGAGATTTGTAGTCAAGCGATCGGTATTGCTAATGGTATTTTGTTAATGATGTGTTTCGTATTGAATTATTGTTATTCTAATTTGAATATCTTAGTGTTTCTTGTGATCTCTTGAACTAAGCAGTGATCACTATTTTCATATTTGTTTGATCTCAATGTACTCACCTGAACTAATTATTATACTTTCAATTGTTTGTTTAAAGTAATTTTATGATTTAATTCATATGCATTGATTACAATGATTGTTTATGTGCCTTTCACTGGATTGGACCAATGCAAGGTTTCTAGTTGTAGTTAGTTAAGAGTGCATGTAGAATTTAAGGTTACTCATATAGGCTTGCAAAAGCTTATTGGGTTTGTTCTTTCAACCCGGTGCACCATTCCATGGTGTAGGGGTTTGATCTTGCAAGTGAGGACAATACAAAGTTGGGATCTAGAAGCTTAGTAGCTGCTTCCTAGGAGTTAGACTTTTTGTTTATTATTAATTTTCGGATTGTATTAAGCTCTTAGTGAGCGTTTCATTTTACTTGACATTTCAAGTTTAATGTAAATATAGATATCTAATGTTTAACTTCGTGTTAAGCTTATATTGACATTTATATTTCCAGTCATTGAGTTTGGTTTTTGGAATTAATGACAGCGTTTTCGGTATATTTTTGGGAATTTTTATGTCCAAATTTTTAAAAATTATGTTTTCAAAATTCGGGATGTGACATGCATTGTTATGAAAATGTGCAGTCTGTAGGGTTCTTGTAGGGTTCTGCAAGGTGTTCGACACCAGTTCATGAGTAGAAGTTGCCAAAGCCAGGCACTGAGCCAAGTAGTAGGTTGCCCAACCGAGATTTTCTGAATAATATTTTAACATGTGCACTAAGAGCAAAATAGAAGCCTTTGCAGGACTGGTTCAGTATTATTTCTAGGATTAATTTCAGTTTACCCCTCTAAGGTTTGGGGTTAACATCATTTCAGTCCATATACTCTTAATTCTGAAAATTTATTCCTAAAGTTTTTAATTTTCATATATCAATCTCAATTGCTAAAATTTCATCCAAATTGGACGTTAAATGCTAGCATGAAATCTTTAAAAAATGGTCATAAAAGACGATTTATGTTGTTATAAACTTTAGAAGACGATTTATGTTGTCATGGATACGAGTCTGGGTTCTAAGGATATGTAAAAGGAAAAAATAGTATGGATAAAAGGGTAATGTTAAAAGTTTTGTGTATATATAAGAATAAAAAATGCAAGTACTAATTTAGGAGGTACGAACAAAAGCTCCATTTTAAGATTATTTTTTTTATTGAGAAATTTTCGTTGCCATTTTCTGAAAACAAAACGAGAAATTTTTCTGTGCTATCCAGTGGTCCTCCTTGACCAACATAAAGTCGACACATGGTTATTTTTAAAACAATCCATATCAAGATATATCTAGTTATTAATTTAACACTTAAGATACCTTCATATATTGTTATTATTTCTTAAACCAAAATACCAAATGTCCAAATCCTCTTCATCAAAAAGAAAAAAACACCGAGTTCTCTTCCAATAAATCCACTCCTCTTGTTCATAAAAAAAAAGATCATTGAGTCATGCAAATCCATAACAATAGTTGCTCAATTGTATAATCCATATTCCATAACCAATGAATTTACTCTAGATTACTATGCTAGCTTGCGTACTTGAGTTTGGCACCGATGCCATTCACCAGTAATCTTGAATTCACTCAATATTGCTATGTATTCTGAATCACGAATGAACTTGTGCTTTTGTTCAAATATTTGATACTCATGACCATTTTTATTTATTTCTTCACCGCCTCATCGTCATCATTATGAGTATACAAATATTTG
>NC_020494.1:14920723-14927340 GCF_000184155.1 Fragaria vesca subsp. vesca | reverse complement strand
GGTTTAAGAAATAATAACAATATATGAAAGTATCTTAAATGTTAAATTAATGATTAGATATATCTTGATATGGGGGGTTGTTTTAAAAATAACGATGTGTCGACTTTATATTGGTTAAGAAGAACCATTAGATATGCTGACATGGCCCTCCGGTAGCAGAGAAAAATTTCTCAAACAAAACGTCGCTCACTTTGGTCCTCGACGATAATAGAGCTTCAGGCCTACAGTTGATACATCATGTGGGGTCAAATGGTTCCGGTGGCCGTCCCGTTAAAACCGGCAATCCCTTTCCCCGGCAGCCGGAAAGCTTCCTCCGTCGTGTCACGAAAATTGAATAATCCATCTCTATCGAAGTTGCAACTATCAAATATCGATATCCCACCCTCCCAAACACAACCTCTGCTTTCTTCTTCTTCTTCTTCTTCCTCTGAAACTGCTCCGTCCGTACAACCCGTCAGAACCCTGCGGATTCGACCTTCTCCCGAATTGGGCCTTGCCTCACTGCTCTTCGTCCTCTCCACGGTAAACTCAATCCTCCATTTACATCACAATGACCAAACACACAATTATTAGTAACTTCTGATTAACGTTTCACTGTCTGTAATTTCTAGGCTTTTGCTGCGCTTCTCTCCCTTGCTATATTTTCCATTCCAACTATCAATGTAAGTTACGTTTTCTTTGAGCATTGAGCAATAAGGTCATTGGATCATTGCATATACCAATCAAGTTTAATGGGAATTCAGGCTTTGAGAAAATTGGCAACTTCAATGGAGAAGCTATCCCATGTAGTCTCCCAGGAGGTACCTGGAACTCTGCTTTCTTTGAAACTCTCTGGCCTTGAGGTCAATGATTTAACAAAACAGCTTACTAGTATCAGGTACTAGCATGATTTGCTTTCCCAATTCTGTTTGCATAGCAGACCCTTTTGCTCATACTAATTTGATACTATGTGTTTTAAAGGCAAATGATTTCTGCAACTGGCTCGGGGAAGAATTCAAAGTGACAGTTTGCTGTCGAATCGATTTGTACACATGTAGAATTAAGGTGCAAAGTTAGTAACTTCACTCCAGCTTAGTGTCGGCATGCAGTATGCTCTGTATTAATGGTTTCTTAGTCAGTTACTCAAGTTCGATTTCAACAACAATGTCAACTAGGGCCCGTTCAGCTAGTATGATTTATGAAGTTACAACTTTAGTTGTTGGGGACGATGATTGGAGTGATAAAGTTGATCTCTTTAGTGTGGGGATAATATTGATTCATAAACAGTTAGAACTAGTGCACTTTATCATGTCAATGATTGTAGCTTTGGATTGGGATAATCATGGAAGATTTTCCTTTAACTGATTCTTTGATAGAAAACTGAAACTGCCTAGTAGGTGTTCCGATCATCAAGGTAATGCACTAATGCATTTCATCCCTAAATATATTCAGATACCAGAGCCAGGTCTAGGCACTCCCTTCTGTTTTGTTCATATCTTGAAAAAGGAAAGACAGCAACAACAAACAAAAAAGATGCGTACTTCATGCTTGTTTGACGCTCACACTTGTCTGCGAATGCAACACTGAAATAGAGGTTTATATGCTTGTAATAGATTCTTTAGTTTCTTCATTAGGTTCAGTGACAATTGTAGAAACATAAACAGGGATACAAGAGTTCTATAATTTGGCATACTTCTTGAGGGCTTCACCTGCATCTTTTGCATGTTGTGGTACAGGCATGTTGCACAGAAGAGTGACTCTTGCTGATGATACAAGGGATTTGATGTCTGAGTTCGAAGGATCAATCTTTGAAAGTCGCACTTCCCAAACCTAATCAAAATTACCATATCAGTAGAATTCAGAATCGTGTAATCTGTTTGTGGGATGTGATTATAGAAGTCATTGATAAATTATTGGTACTTAAGTACATTAATCCCCAAAGTGGAGGGAACCCCCATTCTTGGATCATTTCGTTTTGGCATTCACATTTCCATAGTTCCAGAAAGACAGGATGGTGCCAATAGATTCTTATAATGCTGGGAAATTGGCATGTGAACTGGAGTCCACACATTATGTTTTGCCTCAAATGGATAATGTTATTGATAATGCAAAACCAGTATTATATATGCAGATTTATAATGTCATCTGTTTCTTCAACTTAAACTTACTGGTTGTATGAGCAATTAGTCAACTACCATTACAAGTCATTAGTTGTAAATGTGGAAAATCAAGTACTAATTACTAGAGGGTATGAATGTGGAAGATGAACCTGAATGGTTTTGCCAACGCTGATGGGTACGGCTTCCCCATAGATAAGATCACCGAGCTCAGCTCGCTTCATGTGGTTGATGCTGAGGTGAATTCCAGCCACCCTTTGTAAACCAGAAGCCAGGTGAGCTCCTATGCTAGCCAGAGCCTCAGATACTAGAGCTGACACCCCTCCATGTAACACCTTGAATGGCTGCACTGGGTTATTTCCAAATGATGAGTAATATTCCATGATCAATTTCTTCTGTTCGACTTTCATCGCATGTATGAAGAAACCAAGGAACAAAGAAGCAAAGAAAACGATGATATTGATACCTGACAGCTCCTTTCGGTGACTCTGAGGTGACCGCAGACCTTCTGTGGTGTGACTTCTTCAATCACGAACCCAACTGCATGAAGTGGAGCATCAATAGCCCCGGTCTTGTCCTCCGGTGACGGTGGCGGCGGCTGGGACTGAGACGACTGGGGAGCCATGACTATGTCAGTGTACCAGAGAAATGATCAGAATATTTGCAATGAAAGAATTGGTATGTGTGTTCCTTAATTCTAAATTGGCTTGTTTTGCTTCGTGTCTAGATTATGAAACAATCATACAAAACCAATTCTAACAGAATCAATATGATTGTGTGGCCTTTTCCTGGGTGAGAGTGGGTGACAGATGAGAAGACTTTGATCTTCTCTGCTACTATTCTTCGTTTGGTCATATTCTATATGTTTCATCATACGTTATCAACTTGGTTGGTGGTGGCTGCAATCAAGGGCATTGTTCATCTGTTTGATGGAGGTTTTGGTACTAGCATTGAGGGGCAGTTTAGTCAATTCACTTAACGGTGTCGGGAGGTGGTTGGTGGGGGTGAGGTAAACCGTGAAGGAGGAGGATTAGGTGGCTACCGGCCTTGTGATTTGTCCGTTTTCCTCGGTGGTGTTCTCCACCTTCCTCACTCACCCGGGGTCCTTCTCTCTCACCTTGTAGCTTTCTCAATTTCTGTAAGCCCCTTTTAATAATATGCATGCCACTCTCATTATCACTTTCTATCTTCTTTCTATATTCATTGTTTTGTGGAATTATCTGCCATCTTAATAGGTTTTTTTATTTAGAATATCTTAATCAGGTTCAATTCAAATAATTTTTGGAGTACTTGTTGTTTAAGGGTAACAATCGGCATGTATGACTCGCCATATGTGTGAGTTTATAAGTTGTTTACAAATAATTGTAAAATTGTCAAATCAGAGAGTATAAAGAATACGTAGAGGTGATCAAACTAAATCGTTGATGAGCATGAATAAAGAAGTTATGTATATAGTTTAGAGAGGTAATATTACATGACATAAGATATATATATATATATATATATATATATATATATAATATGCGATGTGTCTATGTGATTCGGCAAATTAATACCTAAAATCATTTTTCTTACTTTACATGTATTGTTACGCTGATGCATTTACAAGATTTGAATTTTGAGTTAAGCTTTATGGACACATCTACTGGGAATGCGATTCCTCCGATTTATGCACTGAACATTTCTGTTGATCTAGGGCCTCCCCGTGTGTGCTTGTAGGCGTTGAACGTAAAACGGTAAAAGTCTTCCCAAAACGCTAAAGCTAGCTCGCGACCCTCACGTACCTATCATATCCTCGTCCTAAACATCCACAAGTTCATCTCAAGAAGGCAGGCAGGCAAGACATGCATTTTTCCAAAACCCTTCACCAAGTTCACCATCCTCTTCTGGGCACACCATCCAATGAAGCTTATCAGTTATCTGTAAAAGCTCATTATAAGTAGGAATCATATCCAATTCGAATAATCTGCCCAGTCCTTATATATTCAAAGTCTTTTACCCTTGCCATCTCAGTTTTGGGACACACCAGGATTTATGTTAATTATATTACACAAGATACGTGATCTCTAGATATGCTTGCAACATATTTAGATGTTGTCATGTTGAACTACGCGATAACGCACACAATTCATTGCGCATATAGGAAATACTCTATTTCATTTACCATAATCTTGGTTTAGAATCAGCAAAGACAAAGTCAATTATGGTAGCCCAAGTGATAAGCAAAAGGGTACTCTGGAAAATGAGTTGGGAACTTGGGGAGGTTGAATCAAAGTCCACGTACTCTCGTCTAATGAAACCACAAAAGAATCGACGTAGAAGCCAACCAGTTTGGCATAGCTACAAATCATATTATGATTAAGGATTAATGGTAGAGACAAAGAGATAGCAAGAGAATCATCATCCTATTCATTGATAGGAGCCCTTTATATAAGGAATTACACAATACCAATATGGTAAGGATATGAATACATAGATCTAGTCTAACTACATATCCTATTGGCATAAGGCCAAGACACACATAGAGAATATCCTAGAACACTCCCCCTTGTGCCGCGCGCTGATATGCCGATGGTGCTGATCTGTTGCCTCGTCAAAAACCTCGTCAAGTCACAAAAACCCTGTGGGAGAAAAACTGAACCTTGATCGTAGGAGAAAAAGAATACAATGCACCCTTCACATTTGATAATGACATGTATGTATGTGCTAGACTCCCCCTGAAGTTCGCACCCCCCCTGATCTTTACATCAATCATAGGGCTCTTCCTGATTCTTACTAATCACGGAAGTTTCAACAACTTAGCATGTCAATGCTTTTTAACATGTCTTTAAATGTGGCATTGGACAATGATTAACTAAATCATGCCGTATTGTCCTCAAATGATCTTTTACACTTAGATCTTGAGGCGAAGGTCGCTTGTGAACTCAAAACATAAGTTCGTGCAGGAAATCAGATTTCCACGCAGCATGACCTTCAATTACTAGAACAGTCGTAACTTCCTCTAGGAAATACATATGAACGAACCGTAAACGGTTTTGGAAACTAGACTCATTTAGCTTTCCAACCGTATATTACACACATTCTGGTTCATCAGGAGCTGTTCACAAAGTCCCGTCGAAGTTGACTGTTTTGTCAAAATCAGATTCTCGGACAGATTTGTCCTACTTTACGAAAACGGCCATACCTCACTCAATATGATAGGTATGATCAAATGGTTGGTGTCTCTGGAAAGTAGACACATAGACCTTTCCAATGGTACCAATTTTACCATATTCCAGTGAGTGAGGTTTCCTGTAAGTCCCGTGGAGCTTGATCTACGAAACTTGGCAGATTCTGATTTCGCTATTGATGTGTCTTTCTTATGTAGGGATAGAATAAGCCTAAACCTTTCATACCATTAAGTATTGAAAAAGGAGTTACTGCCATTACATTGGCATTGCGTGGACGCATAGCTACACTTAGCTTTACAACTTTTCATAGCGAATGAGATGTCAAGTCTTTCGTATTGTGTTGAGTACATTGATGAGTTTTATTGTACTTAGATGGGAACTCCATCTCTTAACACATATTTGTCATCTTGCTTTAGACAAAACAACGGATCTCTCTTTAGAGCAAACACCTTGACTAATCATGGGAGTATATGTAAGTCTCACTAGTTATAGAGCGCCTAAGCCGATTGATGGAAAATCATCATCAATACAGTCATCGAGTGCCTTATCGAGACCATGTCTTCCCAAGATCTTTTTCTTCGGATGTTGATACATATTGGCATCTCTTGATCCATCAAGAGTCCATGTAAATCCGGAATGAACACGCAAAGGCATAATTCACCATATCCCTTCCAAATCAAGTAGAGTCTATGTGCGTTTCAATACATTTAGCAAACGCATACTCCTGTGGTTTGGAGCCACTTTATTCGGATGAATGAAGTCCGTTTAAGACCTTCATGTATATCTCTGATCCCATAGAGATGTTATTATGACCACATTCATAGGCTGCATGTTCAGTTATTCGGAAACTACCAAACTGACAAAGTAGTGGAGTTCAATGACATCCATTACGAGAGCATATCTCATCGTAATTGATCCCAGTGCGTGTTAGCGAAAGACCTTGCGCCATAAGGTGAGTCTAAGCTCTTACTCTCACTACGCTATCTAACAAAGGCACAGTTGATAGGGTTTAGCTTGCGGTGTTGGCATCACCTGCCCAAGGACCTATCTCTTTGTTAATGCTGGATCGTGTCTTTCCATTAGGCCAATCAACTAAGTTGATATCCATCAACGAAGGGTGGTTCGATAGTAGACTCATTATCTCACGTCCTCATGTACACTAGTGTAATACTTGTAGAGATCTCTATATGGATTGGATTTGACATTGAGGCGTCCCCCAACGATAATCACAATTCAGACTTCATGAGACGGATTTTAGTATCACTGATCAATGGATCAGGTTGTGCCAAGCTCGCTTTCTTTCTAGTGCAAGACAATATCGAACCTAAGGGCCTCCCTCCTTTTAGGGAGC
>NC_020494.1:14909964-14920703 GCF_000184155.1 Fragaria vesca subsp. vesca | reverse complement strand
GTCTCATCAAAGTGACAATCCGCAATTTAGCGGTGAATGAGATCGCCTGACAAGGTTCCTACATATGCGGATTATAGGTGGAGGTTCATATCCAACCTAAACTTATTCATCTCAAATGACCCATCATTGTACGCAGTGGCAATGCGATTTGGCACCTAGAAATAACATCTAGCCGAGCTCAAAGATTGGAGATCCATTTCAATCCTGCCGAGCTCAAGGATTGCAATTTCGTGTCAATCCTGGTACACAGTCACGAGCTGTAGTACAACAAAATTCAATGATGGTGGGTCGTAGATGAATAGTAAAGCTGCATGCAAATATTGCATAGCCCCAAGACGCAATAGAAAGAGTGGTGCGCATCAATAATGTTCGAGCGACAAGCTAAAGTTGCTTGGTCGTAGCCTCGGTGAGACCGTATTGCGTGTGAACATGGGGTACAGGACACTTCAACTTACATCATGATGAACTTCTTTAAAGAATGGGTAGTGAGCCTGTAGAAGTATAAGCAGTAGATAATAGTGTAACACGTGACCAGTGTGTTAACACGTCAACCAACACCATAAAGCATAAAAAGGTGTCCGCAAGTTGGTTGTATCTATCTACATAGTTTGATGTAAGAATAGAATGTTCACTTTTGTGTTATTTAGCGTAAGAGGGTCTCACTCCTTATTTAGCTAAAGAATAGGCTTTCAAAACGAGCAATGAGCATTGCAGGGGGCCAATGCGATATCGAGGAAAGGCCGGTGCACCTCTTGAACCGCGAATAAAATTCCGGGATTTTTGGTACCTGCAAATACACCGACCCAAGCATAGAATGGAGTAGAAGAAGGGGAGAAAGCACTTTATCTCCCCCGAGGGTATTGAACTTGGAAGAGTTTTAGGGTTGTAAAATAAACATACCGTAAACACTTGGATGCTTGATCGGATGCAAAGAAAGCAGCGGAGCGGACTGCCGAGAGGAGAAACGACGTTTTGCCCATTTCTACTTCGAATTTGGGGCTGAAAATTTGACAGAAGGAGCAGCTATGGATGAGGAAGCTGCTGTCAAAAATTCATGTTGATCGGAGCAAGGAAAGGTGGTGAACCGGTGGTCGGTAGCGGCGGCGGTCTGGAATCTTCTGGTGGCCGGTTCGGAGACTTTCCGGCCGGTTCTCAGGGTGAGGTCAGCGGCGTTGGATCCGGGACGGAGAGAACTTTCTGGGGATATAAAATTCCGGTGGAGGACAGTCGGAATTTTGGTCAGAAATCGGGAAAAACAAGGCTGCCCGATTTTAGGGTTTGAAAAAAAAAATTGGTGGGCTATTGGCTATAGGGTTAGAACAAAGTGCATGATAACGTGATGAAGGATTAATGGTAGAGACAAAGAGATAGCAAGAGAATCATCATCTTATTTATTGATAGGAGCCCTTTATAGGGAATTACACAATACCAATATGGTAAGGATATGAATACATAGATCTAGTCTAACTACATATCCTATTGGCATAAGGCCAAGACACACATAGAGAATATCCTAGAACACATTACCTAATGTTGGAAAAATCAAACAATCACATTTAATTTTTCCCAATTTTTTAAGCTTTTGGAGTTAATTAGCAGTAAGATAATTCTAAGGCCCTGGTAAAATTAAATAAGGCAGTTAATTATTATTATTTTTTGGGTATATGGGTCTGGTTATCAAATTTGACACAAATTTTGACAGCATTTCCTAATTATTAGATTTAAAAAAATTTAAGGGTTCAGATCAATTGTTAATAGAGAAATTTTATTAACACATCCTTAAATGCCAGATACACATCTTTTTTTTTATATAAATTATATAAAAGTTTGTGGGTACGTAAAATTTCCAAAAGAGACATTTATATCAAAAGTAAAGAAAATTTGTTGAAATAAAATATCCGCTTAAAAGTTTTCTTCTTCTATACGAGAACAACGTATGTAAAGACATCATACCAAGCCTTATAATTTAAACGCTATAAATTAATAACGTCGGGACCGGCAAAAAATATTATTTAATCGAGATTGTTAATTTATCGACATCAATTTTGCTAATTCTTTATTTCGGAGCTGGCAAAAAATATTATTTAATCAAGTTTATCAATTTATCAAATATTAAATTATCAAGGTTTTACTATCGATAGTACAAATTGAAGTTTGAAATTTAGATTAAACTGTTCACACATGCTACTATGCTAGGTCGTTCAAACTGAACACCAAGCTAGAACTTGGGATGATGTTATATATATACTCCTATTTTCTTTTTCTTTTTCTTTTTTGAATAAATTGAGTAACAGATCTAGAAAGGTATGTGTATTTAGTGAATGGATTGTGTATTTAGTGAATAAGTGATGTATTTTAAATGAGGGTATTGTAGGAAGGTTGGGTATGTGTATCTAGTAAAATGTTAAAATAATAGAGTCAATAGGTGGTGTATTAAGAATGAGATGTGTATCTAGTAATTAGGGATGTGTTAATAAAATTTATATTGTTAATATGATGTCAACATATAAATAATTGATGTGGCAAGTTACATGATATTGTTTAATTTGAGTAATTTCATAACAAATCAAATTAAAAGAAAAGAAGGAAAAATTAGAATTTAAAGTCTAAACAACTAAATCTAGTTTTACAATAAAAAGAACCAAGACACAGAAAAAAAAATACAATGTTCCTGTTTATAATATAACAAAAACCCAGAAAATAAATTAGGTGTGGGTGATGGTAGTAACCAAGAAGACGATGGGATTCTTGGAGGTGGGGAAATGAGGAATGGGCTGGTGAGAAATGAGGAGTAAAAAAAAGGTAGAACATGAGACTCCTGGTCTGTAGAAACAACAATGGGTGGAGATTTTTCTAGAGCAAATTCAGAGATGGATGAAGTAGTTATATATACAAGGTAAAATGAGAGATGTACGTGTTGAGTTAGAGATATATAGAGCGATCAAGAATCTCTATTAAATATACTGGATTTTTGTTATATTATGAACATGAACATCTTTTTATTTTTTTTTCCTTGTCTTGTTTCTTTTTATTGTAAAATTAGATTTAGTTGTTTAGACTTTAAATTCTAATTTTTTTTCTTCTTTTCTTTTTAATTGTGTATTTTTTTTGTTTTTTTTTTGATATCTAAAAGACAATTTTCATTGATAGTATTAGTTGCATAGCCGGCCAGCTTGAAAATTCACTTAATAGAGTTTAGTGATAAGCAAATTGAAAAACAGAAAATAAAGCTTGGTGACAAGCATATCGAAACACCTCCATATAATTAACATACGTGGAGTGTAGTTGAGCTATTTGAAAGTTGAGATAGCCTAATTAAAGCCAGAGTGGCCATTAAATACTTGTTTGTTGCCATCTACAAACAGAACAAGACGTTGTGGTAGTACCCACGGTGGTAAATGTCTCGTGGTCCACTCATTTGACATTCCATGCTCTGCATAATAACTTGAATCATCCTTCAGTACTACTCCAGTCAATTCAATAGTCCAATTGTCAAAGTATTCGTATCTTGTCGGAACAAAACCTCCGGGTGTCACGCCTCAATTTTCGAAAGATAATTTTCAAAAATTTTGACATGATTTAACTTAAAATAATATAATCGATCCCAAAACCTGCTTCAAACAAATTTCAAGGTAAACTAAACTCAATGCGGAAAATGTAAATGTTACACAACTCAACACTGAGTTAAATATTACATTTCCTTATTTACATAAACTTGAAAGTCAAGAAAATGAAAACACTCACATGAGTTTAATGTTGTCTACCCCAAATATAAAAATATACAATGTACAACAAAACCCAACAAAAAACCCTGCCACTAAGCCTCCGCCTCAACTCTATTGATCCTCACCTGTAGGTCTAACCCCTACACCAAAAATTGGTGCACCGGGTTGTAAACCACAAACCCGGTAAGCTAAAAAGCCCGTATGAGTAATTCTCAAAATAACACCAAAACTTCCAATTACCACTTATAACACAAGAACAATTATATCAATAATTAAAAACCACAAATCCAACACCTTTTCAATTAACATGTACACATGAGTCTCAGGTATTAATAAATACCCCTCATGACCTATAATAAAAAAAATGTGTATCCATGGGTCCTAGATATCCTACGGTATCTCTCATAACCTACACTGATAGACGGACTAGAGCTATATTCCTAACCGCAACCAATCACCCTGCCAAAGGCTTAGAACCCGGTTTGACTGTCTAATATCAAACACAAAAATGATAAATAGCATTTTAACTGCAACCAATCACCCAATTAAATGCTTGGAACCCGGTTTGGCTATTTATCCAACAATCATAATATCACAACATTATCCTCAACAATCACAATATCACATCATTATTCTCAACAACACAATATAGATATTCCACAAGAATAATCTATCAATAATCAATAAAATTATGATTACATAAATCTCAAAATAGCATTTAAAGAAAACTTGTTTTATCTTACCTATGAGCCGTTGACAATCAAGCTCATATATTTTTAAAAACAATTAAAAGCATATTATTAAATCCAACATCATCATCATTATCATCATATGACAATAACAACATTTGGTTCAAATGAACCTTGGTGAGATTTACTCACCTCAATATCCCGCTGCGTTTCCGCAAAACACAAGAGCATGCCAACTCACAATTTCACAAATCACCTAAAATCACACACAAATAAAACCTTAGTAACTAAAATACTATAGGTTAACACAATACCCTTAAACTAACCCTTAGGTCAAGGGAGGACAACTTTCCAAAGCCGTCGAACTTAGCGACCTAAAATGACTGCCTCTAATCCTCACATCCTAACTCAAACCTCCACCAAGCCTAATATCACACTTAAAGTTCTAACACGCAAACCTTGCTCACAACCTAGAAATTCTACATCTCAACAAGCTCACAACAACAAGAGCTAGCTAAAACACAGCAGCCTAAGCCATAAACATTACCGGATACGCTGCCACGAGCCGCCACATGCGGCGGCGAGTGGGCCCCATGCGCTACCATAAACTTCCGAATTTGAGAAAACTCTCAACAACAAAGTTGAAGCTTGAAGCAAGCTCATATATTTTTAAAAACAATTGAAAGCCCAAAACTTTCAATGACGGTTTTGGTCTGTCATACATATTGTTTGGGCCATGACAGTTTATTACTGTCATCAAAAGTTTTGGGCTAAATTTTGGACACTGTGCCCAAAATTTGGCTTCGCGCCTGACCCAAAATTTGGCCCTAAAATTTTCAGTTTCAGTTTCAGTTTGAGTCCCTTTAGTTTTAGGGTTCCCTTTAGTTTTAACTCACTTGCCTAAAATTTCTCTCACCCAAACTCGATCTCAAACTTCACTTTCCAATTTCTCTCTTGCAAATCAGTCACCCAAACTCGATCTCAAACTCGATCCGAATCTCATCCCAAACTCGGTCTCTCACCCAAATCAGTCACCCCTCTCCCAAATCTCATCCCCAAATCTAACACCCCTCTCCCAAAATCTCATCCCCAAATCTCATCCAAATCTGTCCCACTGCTCTTCGCCCTAATCCCAATTGTTTGGGGTCTGCTCCTTGAGTTCTCAAAGGTTAGAACCCTGACTCTCACCCGACATGCGTCCATTTCCTCTTCAGATCAAAAACCAACCCAAAACCCCCAATTCTGTAATTCTGGCCAAATCCTCTCTTCTCCGACGAGTTCCTGTTTCCCAATGGTTAACCCATCTCTCCCTTCCTTCGATTTCAGTCCCTCATGAACCTTAAATCCCTAATCTCGATCCCTAGTACTTAATCCCTTTCCTCTCTGTTTTCCGGCTTTCATCTCGTCGTCGCGGCATCTCCGCCTTGGAAGCATGAAGTCACCGCCGCAGCTAGGAGGAGGATGGAGCCGCTCGTTCTCAGCAGCACCAGTGTGGGTCCTGAAGCCGCGGACTGAGCTTCAGGCTGAGGAAGAAGAGTTGGATTTGGAGCCTTGGTAAATCAAGGTGAGGTGGTTTCGCTGTTTTTAGATATCAGATTTGTTTTGGGCATTATTGTGGGTGTTTGATTGAGTTACCGATTTGATTTGAGGAGGAGAAAGCGTTGGTGGAGCTATGTCAAGGTAGTGGCTTGGTGTTGGCAGCAGCAAATGATAGGAGCCCTGCTACTTGGCAGAGTTGGTAGGGAGGAGACCCTCGGCTCAGTTATGCCTTAGCTAAAGGTAGTCACCCTATAGTTTATGTGTTTGAATATGTGTTGGTGTTGTTTGATTAAACTATAGGTTGTTGGATGCTTGTGTAGTTAATTGTGTTTTGGTGTTTATGATTGAAGTGTTGGGATTATAGTCTCGGTGGAGAAGTGAGGCTTGTTGTGATTTTGGAGAAGATTGGTTGTAGCGTGCATGTTGTTTTGCTTTGGATGATTGGTTGTTTGGAACTTTGGATTGATATTCTGGTAGTGTCGGAACAGTTTCCATTCATTTTTATGTGAATTGTGATAAGACTTTATTTCAATTGTTTCATCAAGTTCCCAGGTCCTAGCTTTTACTTTTTTCAAATTTGACATCCAAAATCTGAGTTTTTGTGTTTCTTTACTTCTGTTTAGTGGGTTGCTGAATTTCAAGCTTGCTACGGCTCAGGTAAGAGACTGAGTATGACATGGTCATATCTTTCATTTTTACTAAGATGACCTTTAATACTGCAAAGTAGTAAAATATGCATCTTGGGATTCCTTGTTTAAGTTCATTTGATTTGGTTCTCCATATGATGGCTTTGACAGGAAGGAAGGTTGCTAGTTCGAACAATGAAATCTGGGAGCTAACTGAATATTTTAGTGTAAGTTTTTCTTCTATTACTCATTTACCTTGCTTTGCACTAGCTGTTAATGTATATGATGTCTGTTAGTTTCTTAATTCAACATGATCTTGATAAGTTTTTAAGGGACAATTTGTTTCCTTGAACTCCTATGACAGATAACAGATTATTGGTTTAATAAAGTAATAGGTTTTGGGGGATGTTTTTCTGAAGCAGCTACAAGGTAGAAAAATTAGTCATGAGTTTTTTTATAGCTGTATTATTTGTTTTGTTTCAGATGCTTTTGAATGTAAGAGATAATGTGAAAAAGGGTGCAATATACATGTTCAGGTATGGTCTTGTCTTCTTATATGCGTAGTGGAATTTTAGAAAAGTAGCAAAGTTCTACGTTTGCAGTTTGTCGTTTACATTGATCCTCTACCCCAATTATCTGAACAAGTTTTATTTACATTGATTAATGCATTGAGAAAAGTAATTGTGTTGTCTACATTGATCACATAGAGCCTATATCAAATATAGTCTGATTTTTATATGGTTTGAATTATAGGGTTATTGAGAAGGCAAGGATTGAAGCTGAATACGAGTTGCGGAAGCTGCTGCACAAAGGCTAGGCTGAACTTTAATTGGAGGAGGTTTTGAACAAGACTAGCTAGAAAATTACACTTGTATATATATTCTTTGATATAGTGGAAAGTAGAGGACTTGGTCTTAATGAAACAATTAGTACTTTGTGTCTATGGTGACTGTGTGAATACAAACATATTTGATTTCTGAATTTAATCAGAAATCAAATATTTTTTTTATAGAATTGAAATTTGTTTAGTCCTTCTGGTTTGAAGTCGACATTTGTTTAGTCCTTGTGGTTTTATTTTAACCTGAATGGTCCTTCAAGTCACAATTTTTCATCCAAATGGTCATTCCGTCAATTTTCTTAGTTAAATTGCTGACGTGGCCTAGGACCATTTGGATGAAAAATTGTGACTTTAAGGACCATTCAGATTAAAATAAAACCACAAGGACTAAACATATTAAAAATTGTGATTTTAAGGACCATTCAGATTAAAATAAAACCATAAGGACTAAACAGATAGTCGACTTCAAATCACAAGAACTATACAATATTTTACCCTTTTTATAATATGAAAAACAATTAATAACGTTGGGAAAACGTCGTGTAAGCCTTTTCTATAGCAATTGAAAAACGTCATTGAAAACCTTATTATAACAGTTTACAAACGTCATTAAAATGTTTCTATGACGAGAACGAAGTGTCATCAAAAGAAGGGTACCCTTTCCATGACACAAGCTAAGACGACGTTCCTAACGACACACAGAAAACGTCATGGAAGGTCTTCAATGACGTTTTCTGTGTGTCATTGAAGGGGTCATGTGTAGTAGTGAAGCCTAATATTACACTTAAAGTTCTAACATGCAAACTTTGCTCACAACCTAGGAATTCTACATCTCAACAAGCTCATAACAACAAGAGCTAGCTAAAACACAGCAACCTAAGCCATAAACATTGCCGGATGCGCTGCCACGCACCACCATAGGCGGCGGCGAGTGGGCCCCACGCGCCACCATAAACTTCCGAATTTGAGAAAACTCTCAACAGCAAAGTTGAAGCTTGAAGCAAGGGGAACAACTTTCATACCTGAGACTTCAATCAATTTTGGCCGGAACCGGCCGGAAACTGCCCCGAACAGTAACCAGAAAATCAAACTACAAAACCTGCAAAACCGGCCTCAAAACCTCAAAACTTGCTTCAATCTATGCCTAGCCACCACTAGAAGGAGGAGAGGATCAAGACTCACCTAAGGATGCCCCTCGTCGCCGTCGGAAACGGCAAAACCGACCGGAAACGCAGCAGCCCTCTTTCCGGCAACAAGGCTCCGATTCCGGCATGTCACACCAAGCAGCAGCTGCCCAGCCTTGAAGAGAGCACTTGTGGGATTCGAACGGGACCAGTGGTGGTCCAAGTGGTGGCCGGACGACAGAGCTAGCTCTGGCGGAAGTTTGGTGTGGGGGTGAGTTCGGGAGAGGGAGAAAGAGAAGAGAGAGAAGAGAGTGAAGTGGGTGAGGAGAGTGAGAAGAGAGAGAGCTGATTTGTGTTAGGGTTTCCAAAATAACCCACACACAATTTTCTACTTAAACAGTTTCCACACCCGGAAACTAACTTCCTTTTACCCTAACTTTCTCAAACGACATCCGTTTTAGGCGTGCCTCATGTCTACGAACTGGTATCGACAAACTCTACAACTTTCAAGAAGTAAGTTTTCAAAGATAACTTACGGAAAATAAAGTCAACTTTTGGCCTCTTAAAAGTCGAGGCACCTTAAAATAAACTCCTGAAACTTCAACTTTGCATAAACCAAAGAATTTTCATAAATAATCCTTCATTAATTAAGGAAATAATACAAGGAAAAATGATATGAAAATCTAGGGTATTACAATCTACCCCCTTAAAGGAATTTCGCCCCGAAATTCAAAGATACTAACCCAAAAACAACTTAGGATACTTAGCCCTCATGTCCGACTCTAACTCCCAAGATGCATTACCCTCATCATGGTGACTCCAACACACCTTAACCAAATCGACTTCCTTCCTTCGAAGCCTCTTGGTTGATCTATCCAAGATTTGAACCGGTTCAACAACAAAGGTTGCATCCGCATTCACCTTGATAGAACTATAGTCAATCACATGTGACGCATCCGGAATATACTTCCTCAACAAGGACACATGGAACACATTGTGTACCCCGGACATGATAGGAGGTAAGGCAAGCCGATAAGCCAAATCTCCTATTTTCTCCAAACTCTCAAAAGGCCCCACATACCTAGGAGCCAACTTCCCCTTCTTGCCAAATCTCACCACCCCTTTAGTAGGTGAGATCTTCAAGAACACACGATGCCCTACATCAAACTCTACTTGCCTCCTCTTCAAGTCGGCATAGCTCTTTTGCCTGCTTTGCGCCGTTCGGATCCTATCTCGCATAATAGAGACCTTCTCAGTCGTCTCTTGAACAATATTAGGACCCAACAGCTCACTATCACCCACTTTCGTCCAACAAATAAGTGATCTACACGGCCTCCCATAGAGTGCCTCATATGGTGTCATGCCGATACTAGAGTGATAGCTATTATTGTAGGCAAACTCAATCAATTGGAGGTGATCCTCCCAACTTCCCTTGAAGTTCATGACACAAGCCCTCAGCATATCTTCTAACACCTGATTCACTCGTTCAGTCTGCCCATCAGTCTGAGGGTGAAATGTTGTACTCATGTCTAAGGTAGTACCCATGGCTTTCTGAAAACCACCCCAAAACTTTGAAGTGAATCGGGGGTCTCAATCTGAAACAATCGAAGTAGGCACTCCATGAAGTCTCACTATCTCATTCACATACAACTTGCACAAAGCATCTACCGTGTACGACATCGACAAGGGAAGGAAATGTGCTGACTTCGTCAAATGGTCCACAATCACCCATATAGCATCATGTCCAAGCTTGGACTTAGGCAGTCCAGTCACAAAGTCCACAGAAATCTGCTCCCACTTCCAAGTAAGAATAGATAATGGCTGCAACATGCCTCCGGGCCTCTGATGCTCCACCTTCACCTGCTGACAAGTGAGGCACTTGGACACATATTCTGCTACATTTTTCTTCATCCCATTCCACCAAAACTGTCTTCGCAAATCTTTATACATCTTGGTGCTCCTTGGGTGCACCGTATAACGAGATCGATGTGCCTCCCAAAGGATCTCCCACTACCAGGACAAGCACTTTAGCCGACGAAAACTTTTCGTTGGCCTGTCAGCTTAATTCGTCGGCTAAGATCTTAACCGACGACCCTTCGTCGGCTAAGATTTCGTCGGGAAAAGCTCATCTGTGGTGACTTTAGCCGACGACACACGTATAAGTTGTCGGCTATAGTCCAGACTTTAGCCGACGACAT
>NC_020494.1:14902477-14903529 GCF_000184155.1 Fragaria vesca subsp. vesca | reverse complement strand
CCATTAGGCCAATCAACTAAGTTGATATCCATTAACGAAGGGTGGTTCAATAGTAGACTCATTATCTCACGTCCTCATGTACACTAGTGTAATACTTGTAGAGATCTCTATATGGATTGGATTTGACATTGAGGCGTCCCCCAACGATAATCACAATTCAGACTTCATGAGACGGATTTGAGTATCACTGATTAATGGATCAGGTTGTGCCAAGCTCGCTTTCTTTCTAGTGCAAGACAATATCGAACCTAAGGGCCTCCCTCCTTTTAGGGAGCCACACGGCCTTGTGACACTAATTTTGCCACTATATGGCGTCATCATATCACCATCCATGGTGATGGCGTCAAGACCAACACTTTTTGGTCACGCCATGTCCTTTTGTAGGACATCAATCCTTGCAGACATATTTGCAGCATGTGATCTCGTCACTTTAACACTATAAGCATTTGGGATCAAGATGAGACTTAGTGGGGACAAACCACGACAATTCACGTCGTTCCACTTGAACACTTGTATTCTTATCTCCCCCTAACGGCGGGAATATTGTCTCATCAAAGTGACAATCCGCAATTTAGCGGTGAATAAAATCGCCTGACAAGGTTCCTACATATGCGGATTATAGGTGGAGGTTCATATCCAACCTAAACTTATTCATCTCAAATGACCTATCATTGTACGCAGTGGCAATGCGATTTGGCACCTAAAAATAACATCTAGCCGAGCTCAAGGATTGGAGATCCGTTTCAATCCTGCCGAGCTCAAGGATTGCAATTTCGTGTCAATCCTGGTACACAGTCACGAGCTGTAGTACAACAAAATTCAATGATGGTGGGTCGTAGATGAATAGTAAAGCTGCATGCAAATATTGCATAGCCCCAAGACGCAATAGGAAGAGTGGTGCGCATCAATAATGTTCGAGCGACAAGCTAAAGTTGCTTGGTCGTAGCCTCGGTGAGACCGTATTGCGTGTGAACATGGGGTATAGGACACTTCAACTTACATCCCGATGAACTTCTTTAAAGAATGGGTAGTGAGCCCGTAAAAGGATAAGC
>NC_020494.1:14843083-14902427 GCF_000184155.1 Fragaria vesca subsp. vesca | reverse complement strand
TTAGCCGACGAAATTAAAATTTTGTCGGCTAAAGTTGACTATAGCCGACGAAAATATAATTTAGCCGACGAAGGAAAATTTCGTCGGCTAAAGTGTACTTTAGCCGACGAAAAATTGTTTCGTCGGCCTGTTTTTTTTTTTTCGTCGGCTAAAGTCTTTCTTCTGGTAGTGTCCCTTTTGAGATCATTACTATCGGAAACACACAATCTCAATCTATACCTCAATCCACCATCTGATCCAACCGACTACTCGGTAGGACAATCATCCACCAAGTCCACCACTAACTCCACCACCTTAGTACGTGACAACTCGTCATGTGCTTGGCCCTGGATGATCCTGGAAATCAAGGTGGGCTGCACAGAGGCGCTTCCAAGGAAGATTCCCTGTTCCCTGCCTGAAGGCAGAATGCCAAAATCAGATGCAGTCTCCAACATGAGCCACTCCTGCACCATCATAGAGGCGACTATACCCATGGGCTTCCTGCTCAATGCATTCGCCACTACATTGGCTTTCCTAGGGTGATACTTCAAAGTGAAGTCATAGTCCTTAAAGAGCTCCATCCATCTCCTTTGCCTCATATTCAAATCTTTCTGAGAGAATAAATACTTCAAACTCTTATGATCGGAAAAGAGTTCGAACTTCTCTCCATACAAGTAATGCCTCCAAATCTTCAACTGTCATGAGTAGGGTAATTCTTCTCATGAACCTTCAACTGTCTAGAGCCATAAGCCATAACACCACCAAGATGCATCAACATACAACCCAAACCCCGATGAGTAGGGCTGGGCAAAAAACCCGAGGAGGAAAAAAAAACCAGACCGGACCGGACGACCCGACCGACCGGGCCGGGCCGGGCTTTTTAACGGGCCCTTGTTAGTTTTTGACTTATTCGGGCTGGGCTTGTTGTACACGGGCCGGTCCCGGGCCCTAGAATACCCAACTTCTACATGTGTCATGCTATGATTAGGTTTTATAGCAATCCTATACTAATAGTATACACTTAACCACACTAGAATATTACAAACTAAAGACCTGAAACCTAGACCTAGACTCAATTCTCACATCTCACTTTTTCAGACCCTTTCGAGCAGCCAATTTTCTTCTTAAACGACGAGCAGGCAGAGCGTCCCCCTTCAAGCAGCCATCGTTGATCAATCTCCGTCTCCCCCTTTGAGACTCCACCTTCATCTTTGACTACTCCAGAGCAGCCCCCTTCGAGCAACCATCGTCGATCAATCTCCGTCTCCCCTTTCGAGACTCCACCTTCATCTTTGACTATTCCAGCAGCCTCCGTCGTCTGGCAAGGCATCAAAGGGACGATCAAGAACACAGTGAATCTAAAAAGCTCGTTGTCAAAGGGATCGAGATCTGGGTTGCGAAGCTCGCCATGAATTTTGAGAAGCTCGCCATGAATTTTTAGTGTTCGACGCCTTTAAGCCTGCGCCGGTGTACAAGGTGAGTCTAAAATCGTCATCCTCCGATGTCCTACTAAAACCCATCAATTCTAATCTTCTTCATCTGATAGAACACGAATTTGATATGGGTAGGATTCGATATTGGCATCATCAGAGAAGAAAGCACGATCTAATATGAGTAATCTCTTTTATTAGTTTCAATGCGATGTGTGTTCTATGATTTGTGAATTTGATTGTAGAATATGATTGGCTTCTTACAATTTGGAAGATTGTAGATGTGATTATCAGTTTCATTGCATTTTGCATTTCAGTTGACTACATAATTTCTCATCAAGGTTTGAAGGACCGAAGGCCTGAGGGACCGGCCGGTTTTTGGTCGGTCCGGGCTTTGGCCGATCCCTGAAGTTTTAAGGTGAAAGCCCGGCCCGGTTAAGTGCAGCCGGACTAGAGCTATATTGCCGGGCCCGGTTAAACATTGTCGAGGCACCTTAAAATAAACTCCCGAAACTTCAACTTCGCGTAAACCAAAGAATTTCCATAAATAATCCTTCATTAATTAAAGAAATAATACAAGGAAAAATGATTTGAAAATCTAGGGTATTACACCGGGATTCCAAATTTGGAACCCTAGTAGGCCAAGGCTCATCAACATCGCCCATAAGTGAGCTAAAGTCCAAATTAAAGCTTCAAGATGGGTCCATATTTCAGCCACTCCCATTTTGGTGCCAAACCTCCATTGGGCTTCAGACACCCAGCAGACACCCAGCCTGATATGGGCCTTATGTTGAGCTTAGGCCACGAAACTGATATGCGCACCCTACCGAAAAGGAGCCACCTCCTGCCTGAAATTGGTCATCGCCGCCGCGTCGTCTTGCATCGTACTCGTAGTCTGTCGTGCCATATGCAGCCATTCCATGATTGTTCCAATTCAAGATTCAGGTTTGAAATCACTACGTCAGCATCTCCCATCACCGTTGTGTCGTCTTGCATCATACTCGTAGTCTGTCGTGCCATATGCAGCCATTCCATGATTCGCCATTGGGATTCACTACGTTAGCATCTCCCATCACCGCAGTGAACCTTTCGCATCGCCTGGTTACCATAGACACCAAATCTGCTCCATGTTTCATCGTTCTCTTGAGTCGCGCCTGACTGGGTGGGATCCGATCCGGAGCTTCATGTTCCTCCATGAGCATGTGAGAGGCTGCGAAGCCCCACTTCCATAATCCAGATCTTTGAACGAGAATCTGCTTGGAGACCAAGGTGTGGAGGAGGTACGTTTCTCCATTTGAAATGGTGGTTGGCATCGATCACCAAAGTTGGATCCCCAAGCATAGACGGCAGGGGTGTGAGAGCCTTGTACGTGCAGGCGGCCATGAGAGGCTTGGTGTCGGAGAGACTCCGGCATGGTGGTTGCACAATTGTGCGGTGGCCTTAGAGTTTTGGTGGCTGCGCTACTGAGCAACATCCTTAGGGTTTGGAGAAGACTCATTTAGCTGATTTCTTTTAATTTGATTTATTATGAAATTACTCAAATTAAACAATATGATGTCACTTGGCACGTCAATTATTTATATGTTGACATTATATATATTAACAATTGATCAAAACTCTTAAATGTTTTAAAATTATGGCTAGGAAATGATGTCAAAATTTGTGTCAAATTTGATGACATCATATTAACAATTGATCTGAACTCTTAAAGGTTTTAAAATCTAATGGACAACTGACAACTTTGAGGTGTTTAACTGACAACTTTGAGGTCATGAGTTCAAACTTCACTAACATATGTAGGGTGTGTGAGTTATTAATAAAACTTTTTTTTTTTAAATCTAATGAGTAAGAAATAATGTCAAATTTGATGTCTCTTGAATCGGACCCTTATTTTTTTGTTAGAATAAGGCAGTTAATTATATCACTACTGATAGAAGTTGGTAAGTAAAATGCAGTTCTCATAAACTAAACTGACCGGGCCTGAGACACAAGCTAATTAAAAGCACTATAGATTTCTTATACTACTTTTTTTTTTTACTCGAAGATTTCTTATACTACTTCACCCAGCAAGCTGATTGTAATGACAATATATACGTAATGTTTTAGTTTTTAACCATTAGCAGGGGAGATTTAAACTTTAATCTCCTGGCCGCCTTGTGGAGGGATGATCAATACTAGACTAATAATAGTCGTACGTACGTACCAAACCCTTTTGATTAAAATTTGGACATTTTCACTCCAAGTAATTGAAGCTCAATACTATAATTGCAATCCAGTTCTTGAAGAGTACGTAGTGGTCAAGAGGTTTTAGGTGAGGTATAATATTGTTAAGTCAGAAATCAGAATGCTGCGCATTCCGTTTAGATGTAGCTGTGTGTAGGGAGGAATTCATCTGAATAGTTTACACACCAGGGTCCTCAGCCTTTCTGCCCTTTCATGTTTGTAGGAGTACTTACCCTCTAAGGCTCTAGTCTGTACATATATTCGATCACTGTCAGTCTGCCACGTGTCTGAGTTAGGGTTTTAGGTCTAGGGTTTTGATCAAATATCTCACATTCCTTCTTTATGAAATATATACAATGAGTCAATGATATATATCACAGATGTGATTGCAACAAGGAATCATATAATACTGAATTGGTTATTAATCAAACAATAGCTAAAGGAGGAAAAGAAGAAGATCTTGTGCCCTGAATTTTGAATAGAAAAGAAGATGTTGCATACCAAACTCTCTGGTTCTAACCTGTTGTGGGTTTCTAACTTTGATGAGATGCCACAAAGCTAGACAGCTTGAATGCACTGCTCAGTAGCTAGCTGCTTTCTCAGCAACCTCCCAGCTATTGTAAACAGCCGATGCTTATCCCAAAAGTACCCAAGAAATAAGTAAATTAAGAGAAAGCTGAAAACTATCACTCTGCAAACACAAAAAGCTTTCTTTTGAATTTTTCCATTGCTTAAATATCTCTGATATATATCTTCCTGCAATCTTCTTCATTCGTTTTCTTGCAAGGGAAGTACTTAGCTAGATACAGAGCATACGGTGCAACTTTACTTAGCTTCCAAATATTTTATGGTGCCCAATTATGCCATTCAAATTTCAAACACCATTGAATGAACTAGTATATGCATGTAGCAGTTAATTTCAACTATTCTCCGCGTAAGTCTTAGTTTTGGTTCTCATCAATTATTTCTAATATAGAGGCATGTATTAGCAATTGGTCTTAATTGATCAACAATCCTATGGTTTAGTATTCCTTTGCATGGTGTTCAGACAACAGAGAATGAGAAGCAGATACACATTCAGACATAGAATTAGACCAGGGTTGGGAAATTCAAACCCTAACTGCAGATAGAAATTAACTAATTTGTAAACATGACTTCCTATTAGCACAAATTAAAATGGTTTGAAATGAGTCAAAACATGCAAGTATATCAAGCTAACATGACCGAGAACACACATTTTCCTGAGATAATAATATCAGAAGATTAGATAAGATCGACTATCTTTTGGTTTCTTAATTGGGTTTGTTCAGCATGTTACTATATATCTTTTGGTTGCTTAATTGGGTTTATGCAGCATGTTCTGATCTGCTTTGTACCTCAGTAATTAGTATTTTTTTAAAGTTCATATACATATTCTACCTAAAGAGATTCTTCAGAACTAGAAGGAGTTGCAATCTAGTTTCCCGTAGGCATTATTTTATATAAGAGTTAGAGAGCATCTTTTGGGTGATAAAGAAATTAAACCGGTAAGAAGAAAAGAAAAGGTTGGGTACTGTACCACCAAAGAGAACAGTTTGGGTCAATTCAAAAGCAGAGGACAATAACACTGATGCTTCTCTAGCTTTCTCTTAAGTTTCACGACCATCAGATCATTCAATCCCAGCCGTCCGTGTAAATCTTAACCTTAAGCAATCTCATTAGCTCCTGTTCAAAAAAAAAAAAAGGCAATCTAATGAGCTGGACTCCTATATGTTATGATCTAGTGGTTTTCCTTGCACTATAAATAGACACATATATTCCACTCCATTGCGTCGTACTACAGGCTTATAAACGTTTGCTTGTTAAGAAAACCAGCCAACAAAACCAGCTAGGGAAATTGAAGCTAGCGCAGAAGATCATCATCATGGGAAAGACGTCCTTGTTCTCCTTCTGCAACATGTTCAAGGCTTGCTTTTCTGGTGGAAGCCGCGACGATACTTACTCTGATGATGGTGGTGGTTACAGAAGAAGAATATGTCCGAGTGATGAGGACAGAGGCGGTTGGACTGCTGAGCCTGGGATCGACCGCAAGGCCACTGCTTTCATTGCAAGGTTCTACGAGAGGCATGTTTCGGATGCTGAGTACCATGCTGTTTGATCAATCAGTTAAGCTAGAGATTAATGTAGTACACTGTTTGATTGATTGGAGCAGCTGGTTAATTGTACTTTCCATTATTTTTTGTCATGCTTCCTTCCTTCAGCCCCTTCTTCTTCTTCGATCTCTTGTAATTTTCTTGGAAGTGTGCAGTAATCTGTGAGTTAATTTCCATAATGCAGACAATAAAACGCAAAGAATAGTTTCTCTTTGTACGTACTTAAATATGTTCTCTTTTGATGTTGTTGGTTTTCATTCTGTTAAATCTTTAGATCAAACAGCGATCAATCAAAACGTAAAAGTTAGTAACTGATTAAATCATAAACCAGCACATTTACTGGAGAAATACATGCATTTAATCACCAACTGAAACAAGCACTAATTAAACAGTACTTAAGTAGACTATGTGATTAAAGATTCTTTCTTGGTTTGATGATTAGTTTGTTATTCTTTCTTGAAGTGAATCGGTCATCATACAGGAAGTTCGTAGCGATTGTGATCTGAGAATCATGCGAGAACTGTCGACAAATATTGTAGTAAACTTGTATAACTTAACCCATTAATCAACACATCCCTAGCTAGATAATCAATGGACTAAAGTTTTACCGTAAAAGATGTACTACACTACGACATCAGCATAAATATACATAACCTTGTTGTGATCTTTTTTCCTTTTACTCCTTTTGGTGGCAAACATCCCTACTCTTACATATACATATATCCCTTTTTGTCTTTCTTTTTGAGTTTGATGCTCCATGCATATTTATATTCTCAAAGTTAAAGCCACACGAATAGTTCCAACTAATGTAGAAAAAGCGGCTGGAACACCACTTTCATGCTCTATGTTTTTGAGTTTATGTAGTTTCCAGCTTCTTAATGATGTTAATTAAGCTGCCAGTCTATATATAGAGGGGGAATGGAAATGCGTAAGTGCTTATATGTGCTTATGAAGGTATAAGGATAGTTGGCAGTCCTTCTATCCCAACAAAACACCTGAAGAGCTGTCTCTACTGTCAAGAAACAAGCTCGAAGTCAATGAACATCTCTCATGGTCTCAGGTATCTCATGCATCTGCATATCATCTGTTTTACACAGAGGATAGCAGCTTCGCTTGCTATCCTGTTCTCTGAGTCCTCAAGTTGTCTAAAGTTTCAGAAGTTCTTATTATTATATTTTAGTAAGTTCTTTGGTATTTCAAACTAGCTTCTTCTGACAACTGAGATTGTGCATTTGTCTTGGCGCTCAAACTAGTCTAGGGTTGAGATCTTTTGTTATGCCAACCCGTGACCAAATGGTTTGTGTCCAAGGCTCCAACTTGGTTCTTATGATACATAGACCAATGTAAAGCTGGACCAGGCTTGATTCAATGACCAGTCGCTGTTGATTGAGTCATGGTCCACTAGTGGACTGAGTAAGAGGTTCTATAACCTTATTGCTCCCTTTTTGAATCGAACTTGTTTTTGGAAAGGGTTATTTGTCTCATTGAGTTGGTTGTTGTCCACTCTCCTTTGGTTACATCACTTTCAGTATGACAGCTATTTACTTGTGTCCAAAACCCTTTCTGAGACAACTTGATGGATGAGCTGACATCATCTCCCTAATGTCTCTTTTGCCTATATATTGTTATAGCTTTGGCTATGCTCAGTGGTTGTTGAAAACAGTAGCTTTACGTTTTCTTATTGAGTCTGGTCTTTAGCTTGCAAGTCCATGCTGCTCTAAGTCTTCCTTGTGATTATAAACCTTAGAGCTTGGACGAAAAAATCTTTTCATGAACTTATTGCATCATTGCATACCATGAGAGATGTTGGTAGTGCAATCAACCCAAGAAGTGTTCAAAGTTGAGACACCTACTCTGTAGTTGGTTTCAGGAACAAGACTTCTCAAAGAACTTTCATTTGTTGCTGCTTAGAAACCAGTAGTATCGGTCTAGACTAGTATTCAGACTAGGTAGGATAGCAGTGAGCTGTTGTATCCCTAGAGCAACTATTGTGTAAGAAGTGGTTTACATATTGGAAAGCTTTATCCTTCAAGAGTTAGGGGCACGCAGTTTTTCTCCCTGAGTTCAGGGTTTCTGCGAGAAAAAAAACATCTTTGTGTTCATTGTTTATTTTACTGTCTCTTACTATTTCAACTCGCACCCTGTCAACCTGGGATAGCACAAGTCATTGCTATCCTCAGTTGCAGAAGCAATCGAAAATCTGAAAAAGGCCTATTCACCCCCCCTCTAGGACCTTTAGCTTACATCCAAAGTGCTTGCATCTAACGTTTGTTAGGGGATAAGCGATTTTGTTTAAAGTTTAGTGTGTTCATAAGATTGTTATTACAATGATGACCAGAAATTAATTTGAGTCTAAAATGAAGCATATTAATACATGAAAAAGAAGCAGACATCAGCAGCAGATTCATGCTCATTTGTCTTTATCTATGAAAATCAATCAGAATCAACATTTTGGCGCACGATCAATTTTCTTTTCCAATAAGAGAATGCCGATTCAATTTTCTTTTTCAGTTCGTAATGATATATATATGCCACACAGTACGTGTGCAAGAATACCATTCAAGCATATTCTATATATCAATCAAAAATGTTGGGATGTTACAGATTCATCGAATGAGGCTTGATTAATTAGCATGAGTAGAGAGTAGAGAGAACCGTAATTTCTACTCATATACCTGGCTCATGGCTTTATATATCGCAATTTTACTTGAAATGGTTTTAAGTGTAACACAAAGTGTTTTCATATCTTTTCACTAACTTGCTGTCAAACCCAGAAATCAACCACTTTGTTTGCTTACAATGGCTACTCTCAATTTGCCTTTAAAGATGGTCTCGCTATTGCCAAAATGTTCAACTTCAAGTTTATTGTGGTTGAAGGAGATTCTCTCTTAACGATCAATTGCGTTAAGAATGTTTGCGAAGTCTCTTGGCGTCTCAAATCCCATGTCAGAGATGTCATTCATGTTGCTAGTGAGTTTGATAATATCAACTTTGGTCATGCCTTCCGATAAGCCAATTTCTTGGCTGATGCTCTTGCAAATCTCGGGCACAGTTTGCAATCTCTGAAGATTTGGCTGGGTGCGCTTCCTCCTCAGGCTGCGCAAGCGTTACATTTAGATACTATTAATATTGACTGTCCTAGAGGCGCCTAGTTGTTAAATTTTTTTTTCTTCTCAAAAAAAAAAATGGCTACTCTCAATTCAAGAAAGAATAACAGTGCCCCTGGTTTTGTTTCTTAAAGTTAATGGTAAAGGAACCTAATGCTTATGGCCTCCAACTCATGGCTACTGAATCAAGCAAAATAGACATATTAAAAAGTGACTCTAAACCCTAAACCCAAAACCTATTATATATAAATGCTATTGTAAAGACTGAAGAACCAGTATTGCTGAAGAAGCCAGCTTATTGCTAAAATTAACTAACTCTTTAAGGATTCTAATTTGTTTCTGAGTTTCTCTCTGTCCATTTCAGTGAAACACTGCAGGCTAAAAGTAACTTCTCTCTCTTTCGATTCTCACCTGGCCGGGTTCTGTTTCTTTTCTAACTCATTAGTGAAGGTGAACCATCTAAATGTATATATGAATGGACAGATCCTATCCCTTTTCGCAAGTCCCTTTGGTGGTTCTACTTCTACATGCACCATGTGCATATATAAACATTATACTAGTGATCGATGGACTCGAACCCTCCGAGCTTTTGTGACTAGCTAGCTACCTTTCTAATATTCCACCATGCAACTAGTTCTTTGGAGCTGGTTAATTGGAGTGTCAAAACAATTAGAATTGAAATTTGTTTAGTACTTGTGGTTTGCAGTCGATATCTGTTTAGTCTTTGTGATTTTATTTTAATCTGAATAGTTCTTAAAGTCATAATTTTTCATCTAAATAGTCTTTATGGTTTTATTTTAATCTGAATAGTCCTTAAAGTAAATATGAATAGTCCTTAAAATAAATATTGTTTTATTTTAATCTGAATAGTCCTTAAACTCATGATTTTTCATCCAAATAATCATTCCAATAATTTTCTCAGTTAAAAGCCATAAGGGGACTATTTGGATGAAAAATCATAATTTTAAGGACTATTCAGATTAAAATAAAATCATAAATACTATTTGGATGAAAAATTATGACTTTAAAGACTATTCAAATTAAAATAAAATCATAAGGACTAAACATATATTAATTTTAAACCTTAAGAACTATACAATATTTTACCCAAACAATTATTTTAATTCATATGCTATGCAAAAGTATCAAAGTAGATCATCTATTTCAATATAAAAAAAATTAAAAAAGTAAGATCATCTATCTAACTATATATGAATATTACCGTTTACTAAAATATCTCGAACAGTCTCTACTCATAATGTTATATTTGTGTTTATAAAGTTACGGGCTCTTTCTAATTAATAAAGATCTTAAAGTAAAAACTCATCATCATATGAACTTTCAAACAAACGGTTAGATAAATGATATTTTAAATTTTAGCTTGCATATCAATTTACATGCTTCGTCATTTAGTCCTTAGTTAATTTAGAAGCTTTCTTTTGAACGCAACGCTCTTTAGCTATACAAAAATGAAATAAATTATTGCTAACTAGAATAGGATTCCCACAGTAGTTTTGTTAGTAGAGTATATATATAATGTCGAAGTGAGACCATGCACCTGCATGCATGAAACACTACTAGGCCTTAATTCATGGTTCGCATTCACAGTAATATGCTCAACCTAGTTTGGTTTATATTAGTTTAATTCTGTCGGGGTTCTAAATCCCAGACAATTTGGTCTATAGTACTCTACAATCAAGCTGCGATTAATCGATCGATAAGGTCAGATCAGTTACTCAGAACCATGAATTAGTTAATCTGGAGACTTGCATGCCAAAGATTCTTCATTTATTTAAACAATGAGGCTTCAAATTTCAAAGTTTGAACGTTTGAAGAGAATCCAGTCCTCAGCTTTTTACTACTAGTCTAGTCTAGTCGTGCAAGTTGGTATTATTCCATAATTCAAATCTGTTAAGCTTTGAAATGTTGGATAAAACACCAAGATTAGAAAACTAAACAGCAACACTACCAAAATCCACAGCACGGCGACTGGAAAAAAAAAATGAACAGCACCATATTAGGCCTAACTTATATATTGAGAAATTATCGGATACTTTTGAGTCTTGAAGACCCACCAAAGATATATATTTGGTTGGTAATGTTAACAAGACAACACAGCAAGACCTATATATGCTACTTGATTAGCCAAAAACTCCTCCAGAAAATAGGGGAATATATCCAAGTTGTTTCCAGGGGCCAATTATATATGATCCCCCAAAATTCTTTATTTTACACTTATTGGTGTTCATTTCTTTTCCAATCGTTTTCTTAAGCAAAATTATAGATATAGAGAAAGAGAATCATAAGATCGATCACATGCACCATTCTGGGACAACATCAACATGCATGCAAATATATGTAGATGAAGAAGTTTATAGTCTATGCAAGTATTAACCAAAAAAAAAAATAGTCTATGCAAGTAATGCAACCCCATATATATTCTCTAATGATATTTTTATTGAATTATTAATAGCTCACACTTATTAGCACCTGTTCTTGTTCCATTTTTTGTTCTCCATATGGTTAATTATCAGATAGTCCTAAGCTGCATAATTTACATCCGTAGGCAACTAATTTATTCTCAAGAAAAAAAAAATTATTCAGTTACATATGACTAATTAAATCAATGAAACCAGCTGATTAGTTTAGTATGTAACTCAATATATTAACCTTCTGCTCCAATATACTAGGCATTAACTAGATAATTAGTTTTATTATATGTACCAGAAACGGTTCCTTCTGATCTGAGTTAACCTTGTGTCCCATATTTCGAATTGGGTGTTCATGTCCGATGAGAGGAGGCTAGGAATTAATTGTCTTGTATATTGGGCATACATGCATATACACCACTTGACTATATATACCACGTAATATATACTGTCATCAATTAGGGTTCAGGTTTATCTTCCAGGCCGGAACCCGGATTCCGATCTTTGTCAAAAACCCGAAAGGTGATCCTGAATCCTCCATCTAGCAGCAATTCATACCGGGCCAGTATGAATCTCCAACTCAGCGCTTATCAGCAATGGTTTCAAGTATCCAAGATCAGTTTCTTGACGATGGTGATGTGACAATATATAGATCGATTTCTTTGTAAACTTGTCCTGTGTCCTTGAACGATTATCATCAATTGATTGTCTGAATGTTGTCGGTTCATGAATTACTTGAAGATGATATATTTCCATTACATACAACGTATTCAGATTCCTCTATTTCGTAATGCAAACATGCATGGTTTCATGAACTTGCAGAACTGATGATCATGAAAATCTGATGACAAACTTTTGGTGAAATATAATCTCACTATGTTGACAAATTCTGGGGAACACTCTTCGTGGCTTTAGAGACAAACAAACAGAAATGTGTGGAGCAGCTTCGAACCACAGAGTCTGATAGCCTAAAAGTTAAGGCAATGAACCAACTAGAAACTAGTACACACTTATATTTTGGACAAAACAAAAATGGGTGACCAAGTTTGGCTTGGGTTGCTTTCGGGTACTGGTTTGGTTGTACGTATAATTATTCATCGGCACTCGAACAAGATCCAAATCTCCAATCTATCTCCCACTGAATCTGATGGATCACAGCAAATCTCATTCACCACTCATTATCACCATAATATTTTTGTTTTTTAATTCAATTATTAAGTGGGTCATCTCTGGTGTTCTTATTGCAAGAAAGACCAAGGAAACAATGGACGTAAATTTAAAGATAGAGGCCAAAAAAATGAAAAGAGTTGAAGCTTATAAAATGCCCATGCTATGATTTAACCAACTGAACCACACCATACTGAATATAGGGTTTCTGTTCCAAGTGGGGGTTGCGATCGATTACTTCTGTTGTTTCCAATAAGGTTAAGAACACTAGTAATCGGTACTCTCCTATGTCTCCAAAGGTCTTCGAATGCTATTATTTCTTATCCTTAATTAAGTACCATGATTAGAGTTTTTCAAGTCTTTGCTCTGAAAATTTCATTAAGTTTATTCTAACGACTCGATATGATATTAATCATATTACGTGTTAAGCTAAAAAAATACAGAGTTTGAGACTTTGATTATTTTTATCGTATTTTTCATCGTAGAACCAATGATATGAGTTTTTCTTATATGTTTGTTAAGTTTTTCAATCGTGGCATTTTCTTTTCTAGCCAGTGCTAGGACACAAGCATTATGCGTAGCATTATACTTGTACTGTTGGATCTTCAATAATTTACGTCTTTATCAGTAAGATTCTAAATAAAACCGACCATAATAAATTGATGAGTGCCCAAATAACACGCAGACTGTCTACATGTGAAACTATCCACCACCATACTTGCCTCCTTGTTAGTTATTATTGAATCACAGATCAAAGATCCATTCATCTAAACAATTCAATCATTTATCTCATATATACAAACTGCCATTGATCGAGCATGTGTGGGTTGGAATAATACACAGGCTAAATTAACTAATGAGTTAACTTGAAATGACAGAAAAGATATATGGAGGAGAAGAGAGAATGAGCTAGGAATAAGATGGAAGGGGGATGCATTTCACATTTCACTGCATGAACTATACATTATCATGAGAAGTGTTCAGACCATGTCAGACATCACAGAGCATTTTTGAGTTTCTATAACAGTTTATTTTAAGAGCCCAATGAGGGTAAGGTAGACCTTGATTGACTTGGTTTTATAATTCTTCTCGATCTTTCTTACAATGTTGGCAACATGACCCTCTCGTTTTGCTAGAAAAGAATTCACATTGCAAAGAAGATATATCAATATTGCATGTTAATGGCAATAATAATCTAACAATTGCCTTGAGAGTTGGAGACTTCGAGTTGCATGATAGCATTATAAACGAACCGAAAAATTTAAGTATGATACCGAGACAATGTCTTGAGTTTTTCAGTCATTAGATTTATGTTTTCTTATTACATTACTAGCTAGAAGAAAAATGGCAATATTTTCATTGAAAATAAGTAAATGTAATGATTACAAAATATTGTTTATCACGTACACATTCTAGGAAATGATAAAATTCTCTAAATAATTTTTTTTTTCTTAGAACACAGTTTTCTTAAAGATTTTTTTAGACCGAAAGACTAGTCCGTGTCAGAAAGTCATGCTAATAAATTTCCTAACCCTTGACCACCAAGAATAGATTGTGATTTAATTTAAGTACTCCGACCAACTTCAACATTACTCAAACCTGAGAATGTCAAAACGTTTCTTTCTCCTTCACCACCAAGAATAGATTGCATGTGATTTAACTTCAATCAACTACGACATGATTCGAACCTGGGTATGCTAGAACGTTTCCTTCTCTTAATTTGGTCACCAAGAATCCAATAAACTTTGAGGGATTCAACTTGAATATGAGGTTCTCCACCTAACTACGCTCTTACTAACTCGATCATCAATGATCAATGATGGTTTCTCTAAATTAACATACATGCAGTAACATTATACTGGTATGATTCTCTTGTATTAACATCTAGTTGGTAATTAACTGTCTTGACCTTTCAATCTTTCATCAACCTTTAATCTTTAATCAAAGCCATAATTTCTCTCCCTATTTCCACCAATTTTTGCAATTTGCAACAGCCCATAACTTGAACTCGTGAAGTATATGAATCAAGTCACGTATCTATAGGGGGAGATGATTAATCAAAAAATTGAAACGTAAAGAACCAAGAACGTACGTTCAAACATACTTAATGTTTAATCACATTGTAACAAAATAAATAACCAATTAAAAGACCAAAACACTAAAACTTTGGCTTGTATATTATACAAGTATCTTCAAAATGTGTAAATGCTTTGTTTTGTCAACCCATGATTAGAATCAACGTTTCCACAAATTCATGTGTTAAGCTTCAATTTTATATCCAGTCCAAGTTTTGATGCGGATCCTTTGATCTATGTAGCACTAGTTCTGCACAAACCATAGATCTATGGATTATAATCATTAGATTACTGATTAGTTCTAAACTATACAACGCAAGTTGCAATATGGTTGGTTTTAGGGTATAGCTGAACATATATATAACAGACACTGCTGCGGTAGATTTTGCTGTCTTGGATATCGCTCTATGTGCCCTAGCACAACATGTGGGAATCACATACCCTGTGAAATGGATAATTAGGCCTCTGCTTGTGGACCTCTGGTCATGTTACTCATGTATTTCTATTCTGGGATTCCTTCTTTTCTCCTATTAAGTTGAGGGGAAGCTAGGGCAGGAATAATTTGCAGAAGCACTGGGTTGGGGGATCGAGTAGTCAGTAATGAATGAGTGGGAGCTAGCCAGGATTCAAAATGTCCCTGGGGAAGAAGGGGGAACCAATGGGAGCTGGGAGTGTTTGGGTTGAGACTTCAAAATGCATGTGAGTGCAGACTGACATACCTTAAAATAGATCAAGGAAATTGGCCAATTGCAAACATACATGGATAGGGCATTAAAGCATCCAACGAGAACATTGGAAGGTAGTCGTATAAGAGTAAAGGCTCTTCCTGTATATTATGTTTTAACAATGGCACCAGTGTTATATCCGATCTTTTCTTCATGGGTGAGATAATGAAGTGAAAATGATGATGAACACATTCTCTTATATGTTTCAATCTTTGTAAGGTAATTTGAGGATAACTCAAAATATTACATGATTACATCTGTTTTTAAAATCACGTATAAAAAAAAACCATAAATCAAACGACAGACGTATCTAAATAATCTAATTAAGTTTTCGCCCTTACACTTTCCCACCCATATTGAGTCACATATTCCTTGCCATGGTTGACGGATGAACTTTAACAATCTACACTTTGACATAATGGTCTCACACATCATCCAATTCACTTTGACAAAAGACCTTTGTAACTTGTTTTCTTTGATCGTAACCCTTCTTTACCTGCTATTACTTTTACTTGAACAATCACATGCATTGACTACAATCTCAATTGTTCTACTACCGACCACTGAGTAATGATTACGAATGATATAATCTCACATCGATATTCTTCTCACCTCACTATCAAGGAGACATCGACCTTGTACTCACCTTCAACACTAGTTACTACAATGCTTGACACCACAGTAATATTATTCTATGTGGATTTCGTTTCAAACGTTTGGAAATAACTTTGTCAAATTATGCTCAAAGCCACACAATTTGAACAAAAGCGACCAAATGATCTCCACAATTAGGTGAAGGGTGTCTATGATGATGAGATGGGGTAGTGTTTGTCTTGGTGAAAAGGCAAGTTTGTAACTTATGTGACAAACACTGAAAGAGAAAGAAGAAGAGTAAGATGGGCAATATATATGTGATTATGCAAATCCCATAATATACGTCACATTCACAAAAGTAAAGGGTTTCACGTGTTGAGGGTCTCCCCCTTCCCTCCAATTCTAAGCCTTGTGGGAGCGTGCGCCATGTGCTTTGGTGCAGTCGGCGACCTTCAATGAAGATAAGAAAAAAAAGAAAAGAAAATTTAACCAAGTGAGTGATGTTCCTCTATTCTAATCGTACCCCATCTCACGGATCTTGCCCCTCTCTTTCTTCACCCTCCCCACTATATATACAAATCCTCAGCATCACCTTCTACAGCAAAAGCTGAATAAGGCTCAGACAGAAAGGCTGTGCAACACAAAACATTCATACAATACAATACAATACCAGTTCAAAAGCATCATCATCATCATCATCTATATGGCTTCTTGGAAGAAGACCATCACAACCCCATTCAGGAAAGCTGCCAAGGTCTTCAACCAGCAGCCAAGCACCAGAGACCAGAAGAAGTCTCAGCTTCAAGGTATGCATACATGTCTATCATCATATTGTACATCTTCATGGTAGATATATGTGTGTGTATAACTATATATAGATTCAATGAGTCATTGAGTAATCGTATTCCATTAATATTATGTGGAACAGGGAATGAGAACAGTGTGACTGCTCTGCAATGTGAAGTGATGGCTTGTGGTTATGAAGATGTTCAGGTCATGTGGTCTATTCTGGACAAGTCCAACTCCTCAGCCTGCAACATCACTTCTTAACATAAAATAGGAGCTAAGCTATCACCCAGTTTAGCCTAGTATCTATCTAGTATTCTAGTTACCCCCAAAAAAAGAAAATTACCCAAAAAAGAGAAGATCCACTTCAGCAATTGGCATGTATTTCTGTGTATGCCAATTGGGTCATCATAGTTTTGCTTGCATATCACACTGGTGAGTGTGCAAGTGTTACTTGTAGATAGTGATTTGTGTTGGGATGATGATCTTGTGCTTCAAAAACTGTGGTGGCAAGAAGGAACCCAACTGAGGGAAAAGAGAGCACACAGAACTAAAGAAGGGTTTGTGAGGAGTGATTGTGATATTGCCCCCATTGCCTGGAAGTTTTTTAGATTGTAATTGTCCAAAAATAGGGAATCCCTGTGATTAAATGAAAGATTACAGTGAGATTATTAATGGGAATTTAGAAGGATTGTTCTCACTCATCTGCCTGTTTCAGTTTTCTGGTTTCACCTTATCTCTTTATCTCTTTCTCTTCTTTCTGGTCCTCAAATGATTTCTTTTACCACCATAAAAATATCACAAAGTTCCCAACTACTTTTTTAAGCTGTGTAATAAAAAATCAGACATATTAGTTTTCTATTAAATATGATGTGCTTCATCTAGCTGCTAGAGAACCAATCATTCATAAGTTAGTTTGATTCATAAAAATGTCTTGTCAACTCATAATGCCAAACATGTAAATATGGTGCACATTGCAGATTGTTTAGGTGAAGAGACATGTCTAAATGACTAGGAAGGTTTTCAAATTTTTCTTCTCAATGTAGTTCTTCTACTTCTTCCTCTTCCTTGTACCCCACTAATTATCTGAATATCAAGATGCATAACACTTTGCAAAAATTTTCTTGAGAAGAGAACAGTTTAGCATTAAAAATCGAATGAAACGCCTTGGATTTTAGTTTTGAGACAAGACACTACATTGTGTACCAAATGATTACTACAGACTAGCTTTTACTTGTACAAGTATAATACCTTTCTATTATGAGGTATGAGGAAATCTCTAAATATCGTACAAACAACTTTACATACAAATAAGTCGTAAAATATGAGTGTGTAGAATTTCATTTTGATGATTCAAATTCAATATCAGGAAGTTTATGAAAGTCCATAATGGTCTAATATGCATTAATACAGAGGATTTTGAAGCATTGTTAAGTTTTGGATAACAGGTAGAGATGGTGGAGAGAATAAGAAAAAGATCATGAAGAAGATGAGTCATGTATGAAGAGATGAGTCATGAAAACCTTTTCACAAAACCATTTGCCATGCAATCGCACTGAAACTGAAACATATTTTTTAAAAGCAAACAGCAGAGAGTACATCTATAGCTTGTCCAAAGCAAATAATGGAGCTAGAACAATAATGCAGCTGGGATCTATATATTAAAAGTACATTGAGTACAGAATACCGTCCTCCAAGTTGTGAAGTCACAACATTTGATCCTTTTGGAACCAATCACTCACAGTCGGTGCCTTTTTACGAGGTCACACAAATGGACTCAAATTGCAGAGAATTATTTATAGGTTCAATTTTAGAAGTCAAAAGCAAGGAAAAAAAAAACAGAGTTATGGGCAGGCTCCATGACCCATATCCATGCATGACTAGATTTGGATTGTCACCACCTTCAATACTGGTCCAATACTATCAATGACTTATTGTAAGTAGACAAATGAAGATGATATGAAAAGAATCCAAGATTGGAAATGAGTGACCAATAGGAAAAGCAAGTGCCTTTTGTGGAGATAAAAATCGGAATGTGAACTATACTGGCAAGGATACAGTTGCATATGTAAAATGCTGGGAGATAATCTTCCTTATACACAGTTCAAGGGATATTTTCTTTCAAGGGAACTTGGCAGACCTTGTATAATGAACTAAAAGACCCAGACTTGGTTTCAAATGACAGCAAAATTTTCACTCAAAGAAGCAAGTGCATTTTTTTGGAGTTAAACTTAGCAAGAACACTATACTGGAAAGGATACAGTTTTACATATGTAGAGAAATAATCTATCTTATGCATGATTCTGAATGACATTTTCTACCAAGGGCATTTCTACAGTGAATTAGAAGAACTAAACTTGGTGTCAAAAAGACGGCAAAGTTTCACTAGTCAGAGAATTCAGACTCTTAGCCAGTCGATTATAGGTGCATGACATTTCAACAGTGAGACTCCAAGCTATTCAACATGCATACACAACTATTAAATTTTCCTCACAGCTATTTCTTTGTTTAGCAAAACCTCAACTCAACAGAGCGAGGGCCATTTTATTAATTGACAAAAGTAGTACAGATAGTACACCTAGTCGGAGGAGCATACACCCCACCCCTCTAAGAAGAGAAAATCACTAAAAATACAAAGGAAGGGGTGAAAATAAGCACCTTACCAACTTGGGAAAGAAAAATAACTAGAAGTACAAACAAGAGGAGGGGGGGGGGGGGAGGGGTGGGTGGGTTGGACATAAAACCTTACCCCTCAACTTTATCAGTTTACCGAGCATTCCTTTCTTCTTTTGCTTCGAGAGCATCAACTTCCTCACTAGATAGAAGATCAACAATGGGTTCATACACATCCCACTCCTTTCTTTTCCTGATACATTTGGGAAAACCACTATCAGTAAATTTTTGTTAATTGCCAATTCTTATCTACAAGTGTTAAACATAAGCAACTGAATCAACTATAACAATCAGATGGATATGGCTTAAAAAAAGATGTGGAAATTCTGGCAGGGAAAAACACGCAAACGACTCGATGGGAAAAGTAGTCATAAAGTTGGTTTCGCAATTAAGCTCAACCCTGCACTATCAATCTACTTGGGATGGTTTTGAAGAGGCATGTAGGAATTGAATATCTATTACATATCTTCCTAGGTGTAAATAGCCGTGCCAAACAAAGTATTCACCATGGTTTTTTCACTAGCTATGAAGGCTAAACTCTAAAGCATGACCATAAAGGTTTTGCTTTTTCCAGTGTTATGGGTACTTCTATACTCAGGTGGTTCAATCATTTATTTATTCATTAAAATGAATCACTTTGGAGGTTCAAAATACAGGCCCACTGCCTTTCATCAAGCATTTTCTTTCTTTAAGTGGAACAATTCATACAAAATAAGCTGTGTGAAGAAAGTCTGTAAATGGCACAAACATGATTGTGAGTGCATATATCATGCTATTATATCTTTCAGCCTTCTGTTCCAGATAGTTTGGCCGTATTATATCCCAGTCGATAATAATCTAGCATCACCATTTCATATATTTATGATAAAACAGAAACTGTTCGTTCAAGACAGAGACAGTAGCTTCAATAGTATAGCTAGCCCTGGCCGATCTAATGGCCAAAGAGAAGTACACAAAGTACATTGTTGTGGTCTTCCAAAGGCCTTTAGACAGGTATCTGTAATGAAGACATTATATTTGCAACTGGAAGCGCAAGCTTATTGAATGAAAAGGTATTTTAAATGTAAATAGCACAGGAACCATAAACACTCCCACGAACGGACAAATAGTGTATATTCAGTTTCATTAACAAAAAGATAATGGAACTTTCCGACTTCACAAGCAAATAAATTTCTAAAACTTAGTGGAGTGAGATGACATACCGAATGACAGTAGATTTGTGACCAAATGACTTGACCAGGTCCAATCCGGTACTACTTGCTTTACTGAGAAAGAGATAATGAAAAATGTATCATCACGTAAGTGTTACAGTGTATATTCCCTATTAATGGCGTAAAATAAATTGTCATCCAGGAGGAGAAAAGAAAATGTGTTCTTAAAAAAACAAACAAAAACCAAAAAGATCATCACATACCTGAGTGGAGTATGATCACCCCCTCGACGCCCTTTCTTGGCTAGTCTGCTTTCTCTTGCTGAAGCTACATTTTGGACTGCAATCTACAATATGAAATACAAAAATAACTGAACTGCGACTACAATTAGATTATTTGAACATACTATGTACCTCATGTGAGGTACAAAAGAAGCAATAAAATCTAACCTCATACAGCTGTTCTCTAATAGCAAAAGCAATTGCAGGCTGCAATAAGAGAATTACTTCTTTTAGCACACTGAAAGTGATCAAGGTTCCAACTTTAACACAAACCTTAAGTCTTAATCACAATGCCTTGCACTTACTAATGAAAAAAATTACCTTTGTTATACGAAAAATGATAAAGAATGCAAGGACTTACACCAACTTCAGGGTCATGAACACCTAAATCTGCACACAAGGTTTTAGCAAACTCCTCCGGATCACTTTCAAAGTTGTTCAAGTCCTGAAACCAACCAAAATACATCTGAAACTCAAGCCAACAACAAGAGGTATTCTAATGCTATGAAGAAACAAGAAATTGTTGAAGCTTTACCCATAAAAACTGGTCCCTGATGAGAGTATGGTTCACACGAAGATCAAGCTGAGAACAAAACATCATCATAATTCGCTACTAAACCCAAAAGCATCAAAATTTAGCAACTTTCCACTGCAGTAACAAATTCTACATAATCTAAAATATGATAAGAGTGACCTTAATCGGAACAATCCTCTCGCCGGTGTACATATCTTGGCCTTGGAACGATCGGAAAATCTCAATTTGGCTCTGATACCACATACCATAGTCATAATCAATCCATTATTATTACCACTACAAACTTAAATTGACACAATTTAAAAGAATTGAACCAATACCAAACCTGAATGGAATTAACAATGGCTTTCTCGTAATTGGAAGACAGCTTCAAGTCTTTAACTGTTGCTTTCGCAAACTTGACAATCTCGCTATCATGGTCTGTCGCCAATCATCATAAACTCAACAAATTCTCCACACCCAAAACTTTAAAAAACACAAAGATGAAGAACAGCAGATAAAGAATGAAACTTTATAATTTTTACCAGATGGGTTCCAAGTGAAGGTGTCTTTGAACCTCTGGCCTTCGACTTCGAAATCGACGCGAATTGGGACTAGATTCTGGGAAGTGGGCCTGCGAATTGTGACCAAGAATTAAAGGACCGAAACGAATAGAGGGATAGAACAAGAAGAAGAAGAAGCTTACATTCTGAACTTCTTGACAGTGCCTTTGGGAGCGTGGCCTTTCATGGTTTGAGAGCAAAGTTTGAATTTTTTCTTCTTCTTCCTACGCGGCTGGCGCTTTTATGAGCGGATCTATTTTGGATATTGTGGGTATTGGGTGCCCTCATTGATTTGGATCGGCCCTTATAGTGATTATTTTCTTTTTCTTTTTTTTGGTTAGAAAAAAAAAAACAATTAGGAGAAAGGAATGCTATCTTAAACCTTCGTAAAATAGGAGATCTATAACCACAACTACAAAGAATTGAACATATGACACAAACCTGTCTTCATAGCCTCCAAGTATAGATTTTTACAAGAGATTCACATATGGCTCGACCGCTACACAAGACTACTGATAGTGAGGATCAAACTGTGGTTGAACTAAGTCTATACTAACACTTTGGTTCAAACTCATGAATTTAGTTTGACAATCCCTCACTAAATAATCCTTTTTTTTTTCTAATACAAATTTGTTTGTTAACCATGTCTCCTCTTTTTGTTGGTTCCTCAACATGAATGTAGTCATGTAGATGGTATTTTTTTTGTTTTGCAGGCTGGAATTATTCTTTGTGTTACAAGATGTGTCTAGCATTATCTCTCTTATGTATGTTGAGATTGTTGTAATCTCGTCGGCGTTTAAATTGACATATGAGTGAAACTCTATTCTATCTTTTTAGAATATGATGCTTAAGAAGGGAAATCTAGTTTGGTCCCAAATGGGCACCTGGCACCCAGCTACTAAGTAAATTAGTAAAGTCTTTATCCATGTTTGTTTGACATTATAAACCTTGTTATTGTACTCGTGTAGCACATCAACTAGCAGCCTATGCTCTAGATGTAAGTGATCATGAACGTTGGAATATGTAATATGTTTTAGTTCAGGCGCCAGACTTGCCTGACCATGTCAAGCTAACCAAAGCCAATAACAAATAGACACGTGTTTATTTAAAAAAAATTTAATTACAATTTAAGAAGGATATAACATGAGGCTTTTTTCAGTATTTAGTTTATTTGTTTATTATTTTTCTGAACAAATGTCGTTCTAACTGACCAGCCATAATTAGATAAGTTTTTTCTTTTAGTTCATTAAGGTCTCTTATCTCTTATAATGTGTTTCGAGTAGTTAGTTGATTTTTCAAGCTAGTTTACCCACGTACCAAGATTAAATTTTTTTATCTATAATCGGTTTGATCCAAGTTTAGATCGATAAAAGTGATATCTGACTCACTAACAAGTCTACGACCCAACACTTAATTTTTTGGTATTGGCTATCTGCATCTCTTCCTCCCAAGATGGTGACTTGGTGAGAGACACAAAGAGATGGAGTAAGAATCTGGATTATAACAAATAAAGAAAGCACAACCAGAAAAAGAAGAGGCTAAATTGTACTTGAAACTTTAGTAGAGTGTGAAGTTCACTCCTAAAAAAAGAAAAAAGAAAATACCCCAAGAGGTTCCTATTCCTATAGTGATCAGATACCTAACAGTGACACTCACCACTATACATCATTGATGTGGAGGCTAAACTTGGTAGCTAAACCTTAATTTCAATTCAAACTTGTAGTCATGCAAAACATTCAAATAGGAAATGGCAATGCACCATTTTCCATTTTTGCACTAATCACAACTTTAGTGGTTGGTTTACCTACTAAGATTCCTCTTCTATTCAGCACTAATCAAAATGGCCTGCCAAAAATTACTAGAAATAATAAGTAACACCTATGCTCTTCCAAGTTTACGTATGATGAAGCACAGCTATTCATCTTGCCTTTCAAGACACCACCACAGCCACCCCCACGTTTCAAGAAATTGGGCGATCAAATTCATTGTATATATTCACGCAGTCCTCTACATTATGATTACAGATCAAGTATACATGATCAATGTTATTGTCCAAGTTTGAATGAATCGAAATCCTTTTGGATGGTGTGCACGTCTAAAGCTCCCATGGGAGACAAGAAAACACGTGTACCAAGTCCTTTCTTGATGAAGAGCGATCATAGTTTCCGAATTATAACAGAGATTTCAATGGCAGCAATCTTTCTTGTAGTGACAACATCGATCTCTCACCTAACAATGCGAAAGGAACACAGAAGAAAAATGAAAAAAATGAAGCCCTTGTATGGCCCCTTTGTAACAACCTTGCCTACCCTGCAATGATTGGTTTTGATGGGGGAAAAAGAAAAACCCAGAAAGAGGGAAACAAGTATAATCTCTGTTATGATATTAATGCTGTACACAGTGTTTGAGTATGAAGTTTGAACCACCAATAAGGCAAAAACTGGATTAGGGCAGACAACTCTGAGTCTGATAGTAAGTAAAGATGAACAAATCAATATAATGTAGCTAACATCTGTCTGCTCTAGTGATCTTCAGTCTTTTCACCGTAGTCAAGAATATCCTGTTTCAAGAAATAAAATTAGAGACACAGTATGTGTTAGAGAAATGCTAGGTGAACCACATTTTAAAAACACAATTTGTGTTATTTAGGAAAGGAAGGCGATTAATTTCTGCACTCCAAATTGGATAATGCTAAAATTGATGCAGAAAGTCGCTAGCCTTTGAAAATTTATGAACTAGGTAAAAGAATTAGAGTTGGGTTTTAGGTGCTTACTCCCAAGGCACATCACCCACTAGCATCCAATCCCCTTCTTGATCTTCATACGTTAAGACATGATATTTCTCTGAATGAACATGATTATTATCAGGACCTGCATTTAACCAAAAAGCAAGAAAGAGAAATTAATATTAACCCAAATATTATTTTTGATCCAAAAATTCGAGTTCCTATATAACAAGATGTGTTTGTGTCAACTTACAAAGAATGGTGGTCTTGAACATGAGGCTCAGAGATGTGATCAAAGCATCATAACCATCATGAGCAAACAGATTTAATTTTCTACCAATTGGGATTCCCTCCATGTACACCTTCACAAATAGAGAAGAATTTTGATGATGGAAATTCTCTGCTTTGCCTGAAAGTGTGCACCTCAAGATCGATTTGATCGGCGGCCAGCTTAACAATGCTTCTTCCCTGAAGAAGAATTTTGAACAGAACAATACAGAGGATTTATTAGCCAACAACACTAAGCAATATCCATTTGGGAATAACAGAGTAATAGAGCTACAAGCCTAGAAACACATACCTTGGGCTTGAAGTAGTGGAAGACAAGTCAGAGTGATGATAAGGTGAGATGCTGAGGCCAAGTCTGAGATCAGTGCTCAAATCTGTTCTGGTATGACTGCTTCTGCGACTGTTACGAGAATTAGTACCACCATTGAAGATTTTGATTTTGTGAGAGAGAGAGGAAGAAGACGACGACCCGGAAGGCTTAGGAATCAGAAGACCATCAAGATCAGGATGGTTGCTGCTGTCTATGGAAGAAGATGATGAATGTGCAGCAGCCCTTAATCCCATTTTTGTACTCAGATCAGAGGATATTGTGAGACTTGAGAGTGAAGATATAGGATGTGTTAAAATGGGATGAAAATAAGCCGATAACTCAGGCCAGGAAACCCTGAGAGAAATATAATACTCTACAGTCTCTACATGACTAATATATACACACAACTGAGCAACTCATTCCTTCAACAACAGAGGAAGAAGACTCTAAGTCAATTTGACAACCGATTTGTTACCCGGGTTGGTCCACATGTCCACTTTTTTTTCTTCTTCTTTCTTTTTCTTTTTTTAAATTCTTTTTTAGTACTATTCTTTCTTTTGTTTTTTTGAGTCCTCCTCTCTCTATCGTATTGAATGATAATTCGATATACATTATTGTAGTCGTATGTATTAGTATGACAATTGTTTAGAAGAGGATTTTAGGGTCGAAATCTACATTCTTATAATCTCATCATATTTATATGTAATAATTTGACGAGTTAACAAATCAGATTCATTAGATAGATGATTTTCGAAATTGTACAAATCTAGAAGTCAAGTTTATGTCATATACTTGGTTTGCTTTTTGCTGTTTAGGATTTAGGGTTTTTGAGAAATGTTGACCAATTGAACTCTCACGTTGTATGGTTTTGAGTTTCGACTCTACAAAGTGAATGACATCAGATGTAACCACGAATTGTTAATTAAATCATAAGCTTCCATGTAGCTGAATTCATTTTATTTATTTATTTTTGCTTAATAATAGTCAAGGACAATCCATTGCATTTGCATCCATGAAAACGACAAGAGCAGAAGGGCATGACCAATGTATTATCAATTTTCTTTCTAGATTAAGATTTGATTGTTTGCTAGCTAACTAGCATATTTCAATAGTTAAAGAAACTGATGATGATTGCAAATTCAAGGAAATAAACCAAAGAAAACACATATATACAACAATGGTCCAGAACTTCTGATACCCCAATATATTAGATTACTGAGAATGGTGTACTAAGTAATTATGTTAGTGTACGTGTTAGTCTGCTCTGTTCAATGATAATTGTGTTTAGCATATGTTAAACCAGTTTCCAGACTCCTTAATATATAGTTCTAAACACACAGGGTCCAACAAACTTAGGAACTTGATTACCAAAACAACTTTTAATTTTGACAACTTTTTTGATAATTAAACAATTCATGGAGGGAAGATGAGGAAGTTAGGGAGAGTTGGCTAGTGGAGACAAAGAAGCAGATACTAAAGTTCACATTCTCTTCTTTGGAGGGCAGATGATCTGCCTTGGCTCTCTTTTTTCTCTCTTTTTTTCTTAATTGTCTTTTTAAGACTAAACAACTCAATAGGCTTTATGTTTGTTACAGAAAATGAGCTCAATAGGGATCAAATCACAAAGCAAAGATGGTCACATTAGCCTACACAGGTCTTTAAATAAAACTAAGCTTAACCAGCAAACCAGGACAACCTTCAGCCATGCACATTCCTTGTCCCTTCACATTTCTCCCTCATAGTCATATTCTGAACCCTAAGTTTAATTCTTATTAGATTTCTGAAATGAGTATGTATTAAACTTTTGATTAATCAATTGGATGAACAATATATGGGGTTTGTAAAGTGAGCAAGTGATTGCTTTCCCACCACCCCATCAGACAAGATATAAAATCATGTATCATGTTGGCAACACGCTTTCATTTGATTACATACCTCACGTGAGAAAATGAACTTACCATGATCGAATAGAGGGATGATTCGAGGTAAATGATTTTGAGAAGCTAGTTGAAAAATAATGTTTATACTCCTCACGGGATTGGTGAAGTCACTCTCTTATGAAATCATCATGAGTGTAAGTCGAAAACGGTTATAAGTCGAATGTTTATGTATATATGTGTTTCTTTATATATAATTAGTTATATATAAGAGGAGCTAATATCGTCTAATTTTTTATTTAATTAAAAAAAAACTATATATAAGAAGAGAGTAATTTTTTCGTGAAATTAAATATGAAAAGCCGGAGATAATTAAAAAGAAAACACATCAAGGGTTGAGTGTTGTAGCTAGGTTAAAATGTGCGTTCTAATAATCTCGGCTTAAGAAAAAAGTGTCGATTGTTTTTCCTATGTCCATACTCGTTATGATTATTATTATTCCGGTTTCAGGTATGTGAAAATGGCTAGAATTACACATATGAAAACATTAGTATCATGAGACATGCAATAGTGTCATGAAATTAATTGGGACTTTACTATATCCATTGAAAATCGAGGAAAAACGTAGGAAGCAAAGAAGGAGAGATTAAAGCAAAGAATGGAATAGAAGGGAGACAAAGATAGACATAAGGTTTGAAACTAATAAAAAGTCGTAGGAGGGTTCGATGACGATGAGGTGTTTTGAAGAAATTGTTTCAAAGACTTTAGAACTAATCCAAGACTACAACGTCTCTCGAAAGCAAAGACATGACCCCAACTTTATGAAACATGCAATCAACTAATTTCAGCACCCAACGCCTTACTACTTAGTATCAACCCACCACCACACATGACTTCTTCATCGACTTATAATTAGTTTTTGGAAGCCAAAAATTACAAATGCCATATTTGGATCTCATTGTTACCACTTTAGGATCACTTACAAACTTTAGCTATGTCGTTATGTGAGTTTAATCATTCCATTCGCTCTAGTCTTCAAGATGTGCCCATGACTTGACTTGAACTAATGATGAATACGATGAGAGAATATAGAACTCTTATATAATTTGTTTCCGCGTGTAAACTGAAAAATTTTAGTTTATAATTTGTGGTTATGTGAAAGCAAACGTTTAACTGTAATTTTATTCGTTTTATCCTACATGATTATGTGTTTACTTTTATCATTAAAAATATGCAAATAAAGTATTCGATGAATTGCCAAACAAGGGAGGCTCACCGATCATCATGTGGATTACTAGTAACTTCCCAACATTCATTCCTGGTTTGGTCAATCTTGAATCGTCATGCATATTGCACAAGACATGTTGAAATGTCCCAGGACAAACACCTTTATTATTCATGCGGTTTGTTCCAACATTCCAACAATTTAGTCTTTTTATACGTCGTAGGTATATATGATCTGACCTCGGACTGGATAATTTCCCCCCAATAGTAACAGGTTGTTCATTTATTCAAATTAACTATGTGGGTTTCGGAGAAGAAGCATCCAATTTTTTCTTTGCCTCGCTGAGACGTGCAGTGGTGCAAGGTCGAGGTGGGTTCATCCCCCAAATTTGCCTCCCACTCAAAATGTTGGGATGAAATTGGCATGTAAATGATACAGTTTTGTGGGTTTATTTGTAGGGATATATACTTAGAAAGTTGAAAGAGAAATACAGGGGGGACAAGTAGGCAAGCTTGATCCTCAAGAAAGGTAGAAGAAGATTTTAGAATCAGAAGGGTAAAAGAAAAGGTTGTTCCCCCAATGTTGCTTCGGTCTGGCTCAGCCTCCTCCTCCCTAGCTAGTGGCTCTTCTGGCATGTCTTTCTCTTACTCCAATGACATTGATCTTCTTGTGCACTTTGTGTACAACTCAAGCCTAGCTTGCCATATATGTATTCTTAATTTCAATTCCTTATACATATGCTACTGTCACCTTTTGATCTATATATGTTTCCGTTTCCTCCAGCCTAGCTTAATTAGCTAACAAAAGACATTGAAATTAAGAGATTTTGAGGGTAGTCAGGGTACCATAGGTTTTTGCTTTGGCCTTGGATTCTGGTTGATTAGGACCAACCTAAGCTCCCAACATGTAATTAGTACTGCCCCCCATTCTCACCCACAGGTCATTTTCTATTTTATTGTGTTCATGTTCCTTCTTTCTTTCCTATCTCTCAGAATTTGTGAACCCAATAAAGGGCATTGCCCCCATTGTATTGAAGAACCTCTTCAGTCTCCTTTATACTTTATTCTTTTACTAAATTCCCCAATCTATATAGAAAGGTTAATCTGATGCTACTTTTCATTCTCAGTCAAATATAGGAAGGCATTTGAGTGAGTTGCATCCTTTGCTGGGAATGTGGGGCAGGATCCCTTTTCCAGGCTTGCTCATTCTTCTGTTTTCTAACAAAGAAAATGAAATTCCTTTATATCATGAGGTGATAATATATTATTACAGTTTCATGTAATTAACAATGACTATAACTTAAAAATGAAATAGAAGAACAAAACAATTCATTACAGAGTACAATGTAATTACATTTCAAAAATCACATAGTTCTGACCCAAAACAAACACAAGTAATTACTACAAAATCTTGCAAAATCCCACACCAAACAAAAAGAAAGCATGGTCCTTGGCCTCCTGTGTACACCAAATGAGGCACACCAATTCAATCAGCCACCTAGAGACTATTTCACATTTTCTTGATCTCCTTTGATTTCTGGTGAAAGGACTTTTGAGCTGGGAGATTTCCCAATTATAGCTTTCTTCACCTTCACTAAAGATTGCTTCACCTTTGATATGATATTGTTACCTGATTGCTTATGTGCTGGTTTAGCTGAAACATCTTGTACTTGGTCTTTCGATGTTTGAATCTCATGATCACCATCTTTGCATGACTCAAGAGTTGGGGTCGCATCAGTTTTGGAATCGTTTTTTGCTTCTTCTCCATTCACCTTAATGTCCTTATACTCATCTTCTTTGACTAATCCCTCAACTAAATCTCTATCACTCTTCTGCTCCCCCTCTATTGTTTTTTCAATAACTTGATCTGTTGCATCTTTAAGCTCATTAGTAGTATCCCCGGTTTTCTCTACTTCGTGTTCCAATGATGCTTCTTCAGTTTTTTCATCACTCTCTTTAGTTGCTTGTGCTTCTTTCAAACTCTCTTCTTCCTTCTCTGCATCTTTTTCACACTGCATTGTCTCCTCCATAACATTATCAACCACATCTGCATCTTTCTCCACCGTTTGAGCTTCCTCATTCGTTGTTAACTCGCAAGCAGTCTTTCCCTCATCAGTAGTAGTCTCCTTCTCACCCTCAACATTTTCTTCAGCAGGCTTGACTATTGCACTTGATGGATTAGACTCAACAGATTCAACTTCTGCCTTCTCATCTATCTGTTCTTCAATGGTTGGTGTCTCTTCATGTTTATTTTCATCTGCTTCAAGGGCTTCTGTCTTCTCTGATTCTTTCTCAACTGCTTCAATTGCTATTTTCTCCACTGCTTTATCCTCACAAGCTTCAGTAGCTTGTTTCTCTGATTCTTTCTCAACTGCTTCAATTGCTATGTTCTTCACTTCTTTTTGCTCACATGCTTCACTAGCTTGGGTTTCTGGCTCATTGTCAACAGCTTCAATTGCTACTTTCTCTACAGGTGGTTGGTCTGCTTCTTTGTCAACCACTGCAATTGTTATTTCCTCCACTGGTTTATTCTTGTCATCTTCAATAGGTTTTGTCATCTCTGGTTCACTTTCAACTACTGCTTCAGTAGTCTGTGCCTTCTCTGATTCTTCATTCTCAATTGCTTCAATAGTTTGTGTCTGCTCCACCTTCTCAACTGCTTCAATTGCTATTTTCTCCTCCTTTTCAACTGCTTCAACTGATGGTTTCTCCCCCTCCGGCACATTTTCAACCGCTTCAAGGGGTTGACACTCATGATCTGCTTCCTCATTTTGGACTGGAACATGATCAGCCTTCTCAGCCTCAACAACAACAGGAGGCTCGACCTGGTTGAGCACCTGTGTTTCTTCAGATTTAGTGATAGAAGTCTCCGAACCTTCAAAATTGTCTGCTTCACAATTATCCTTTTCGTGCTTTTCGGTGTCGTTCTTGGATGGAGGAGTATCACATTGTTCAACTGCATGATCTTCTTCCTTTACTATTTTCTCATGTTGCTGCCATAACACAAAATCATATCAGCTGCAAGTACTATCCATGACAAACGAATTCTGAAGCATTATAAGAAGTAAAATTGAAAAACAACATTAACAAATTAAATTAGGGGAACCTATGAGTTCTGAGGGTTAAAGCATAGTAATGAACTAATGAATCAAAACGTATATCTCCAGTACTAATGATTGAACGAGTTATGTGCAATGAAGAAAAATTTAGAGCCAAATATTCTGTAACAAAAATGTAAACCTTCTGTTTCTCTCGTTAAAACTTCAAACTCTCTCATCTTCCGGCCTTCCTTTTGCTTAGATCTTTGCTTTGATCTCCTTCACCTAGGTGGTGATTCCTCATCCTTCTAGTGATTCCTCACCCCTAGTGGTGATTTCTCTTTGTTTTGCCTTTGATTTCGGTCATTGAAGATCAAATCTGTGGTCATCTCTTAGATCTAAAACTCTAGGATATAACCACAGATCCGTTCTTAAGATGATTTGCAGGCTTTTGTCTTCCTTTGTTGCTCAAGATCTTCAAACCACGAACAAAGCTCCTTCTTCTTCTCTACCTTGCCATGCCATGAAGGATTTCGTAGTCTTCTGCAACTACCTCTACAGATCTGGGTTTTCTCGGCTGAGATCTTTTTTGGTTTGGTTGTGGGTGTTCCTCTATACGAGATTTTTTTGTAATCGGTCAATTGGAGAATGTATGGCGGCTCCGGCTGTATCCTCATCTTTGCAGACCACCTTGGTTCTCTATCCACGCTTGCGACTTCCGTCGGAGCTTCGGCGACGAGTTCTCACCGGCGGCTGCGAGATGGAGATGAAGAAAAATCTAGTTTAAGGTTTGGGTGTTTGGGCTGTTTGGGTTTTTTATTTTGTAGGCTTTTTTATTGTAGTTTAATTTATGTTTCTCGTCTTGATTTCTTTATGAATCAAACTATGAGTGACTTGTTTTATGAGCCTGCCCATGACTTTGTTTAGGTCTTCTATTTGTTTTTGGGCATTTATAAATATGTTTCACGACCAAAAAAATATATATATTCTGTAACATTTTAACTTGTTACAGATTCTGACTTACGTAGATGAATAATTGAATGTGTAGAAGCAAAACATACAAAGTAACTATATGATCATCATACAGAAACATACGCCAAGCAGAACTAGGTATTGCAAATTTCAGAGAGCATTTTGCCGAAAATTCGAGATGTTTTCATCAAATAATCAAAGCTTGAACCAGTTGCAAGCAAAACTATTGACAGTTTGAACATTTATGCTTCATTCCACAAGTCAATTGATATACATACTAGTACTACATAAACAGGTTAAAATTGAATTTACCAGATAGCTGTACACGGTCTCTAGCAACTAAAGAAAGAGCAAATCAAAGCTGCCGAAATCAAATAGGCTGAGTTAGTTACCTGATATTTTTTAGCAGTTGGGACACATACAACATTAGTAGTCTCAGTAGACATGGCTATGTAATGAGATGTGAATCAAAGAAGGAAGAAGAAGAAGAAGAAACAGAGAAGCAAATAGAAAAGAGTGAAGAAGGATAAAGAGCACGTAGCCTCCTATATATCCCAATACAAAGCAGCAGAACTAGACAGAAGGGTGGTCACATGAGCTGGTTAAGGCATATATGTCATGCAAGAGAACATATACAATTATGGGATTAATACCTATATTTTCAGAAGACAACTCACTCCTCCAGCCAGGCACCTGATACATATTAGGTGACACATGAACTTCTCAATACAGACATGGTGGCACGCACAAAGCCCCAACAAGATTTCAATCATCTTTACAGATGCGAGCTAATATTGTGTGAATTGGTATACACTAAAACTACAAGCTACTGGCATACAGTTTTGTGGGGTGTTTTACTGTTTTACAAAACTTCGTAAACATTAACAAGTTAGCTGCTTACATTTTTAGAGTTTCAATACTCCGTACCGTTATAAAATTTTTGGGTCGCTCAACATCAATCTAGCATGCACTCCTACCTGGCCTACTCAATCCGGACAGGACAGAATGTTGGTTTTGACCATAAAGTTATAGAAGTGCAGAGTTGGGATTAAGAATAAAAGAAAAAGGTTAGTCCTTGGCATGTTAACGCAAAAAGGGATCATGACTCCCCTCTACCTTAATGAATTTTTTTCTTCCCATCCCAAAGATTAATCATATCCAAAGTCATAAATAAATGATAAACTAGTCTCCTTTTAGAAGTCTAGAACTGATCAAAGCAACCGATAACATTATTATTCTTATACATGCACAGAGAATTTGATGTGGTCATTGGCTTGACAGAGCATAAACAGGTAGACTTATGGGTGGTATATCTGCTTGATCAAGCTTTTGTTGTCTAAACAATTTGGGAATCATGATTGATGATATAAGTGTCTTAGCATCTGCTATAATTATAAATTTTATGACATATAACCAGAACAAAAGCAGATATATGGAAATTGCAGAAACTTGGTGAACACATTATTGTTTGGGGTGGTGGATGAAAGATATGTGAGGAGGGCTGTGGGAGCAGGCTAGACAGAAAGAAAGGCAAGGAAAACCAAGAATCCCACGTTGTTAACTGACCCATGGGCATGTGGAGAGGCAGAACCACCATACCTTCTGTTGAACTTTTAAGCAAATTGAAATGGACCACTCTCTGCTCCTTTTATCTGAATCTATAATCACGTCATAATCACCCAAAGAAAAACTGGAAGTGGTTATTAAGCTAGTCTGCAAGGGGAATATGCCTCGGTAAAAGCATCTTCAACAGCTTCCTCAAAATTTCTTTAAAATGAGAAAGAAAAAGCCAAAGTCTCTAAAAAATTTATGCTCCAGCTCCAACTCCAACAGCTTCTCCATTTTAGAGATTTCGGCATTTATTAAAATAATAAAAAATGCTATAAGATTATTAATAATAACAAAAAAAATCATATATTTCATTATAACATAAATTACCCAATAAAATATTCTAGATTTTTGTTCTTATCATTAGAGCATGTGAATAATTAATATTTGAGGAAAAAAGGCTTTGCTGCAAATTTAGGGAATGAGTGTTTCTCTTTCTTCTCTATCCCCATTTTGGGGAATGAGATGGGGAAGCTGTTGGATCATAAAACAACCTAATATTCCCCAAAATTGATAAAATCAAGAAAATTGGGAAGCTGTTGGAGATGCTCTAACAAGTCTTCGGTAGTCTTAATATTGTATGAAGTTTACTAAAAAATCGATCGAAAATGCAAGAAAAAAGGATTTAGCATGAAAAATTTCTCACAATAAAAGTGTCAATTTCAAAACATTAAGTCTAAATTACCAATTCAATGTAGTGACAAGTTTTCGGTAGTCTTAGTATTAGGTTTACTCACACATCGTCGAAAATGCACAAAAAAAAGTTTAGAAATTTCAGCCTAGCAGAGATCCCCATGGGAGTTTTTGCCACCAAGTACAAAGTTTTTTTTGTTGTGTGTGTGTGTGCTGAATGATCGAGGATAGATAAATAAATCGTCTATCACTCTATTTTATTAATGAAAGAAAAAGAAATAAAGAAGGGGGATTAAAACCAAAACCTCCTAAAACAAAAGACAGACTAGCTGAAACGAAATTGAGGCATGCATCTAACATCGTTATTATAAGACAATAATATGAAAGGTGAAGGCTCATCCCACCACATCAATTCAGAACATGACGTACCTTGATTTGCCAGAGCATCAGCTACTTTATTCCCTTCACAAAAATATGGGTAGCTTTGAGATTCATCTAAGAGATTCGATATAAGCAATTCAGCGATCGAATTCGAAAAGGACAAGGAACAAGAGAAGGTTTGCGAATATAATCAAGTATCAAAGATGAGTCAACTTCCAACCAAATATGTTTCCAATCTCGAACCCAAGCAAGCTCAATAAATTTAATAAGAACCATTATCTCCGTTAAAATTGAATTACGAATTTCAAGATTCGAGGCAAAAGCACTAAGAAAGTGGCCCTTGTTGTCACATCCAGACTCGTAAATTTTTACCTTATTTACTAGTTTGGTATTTAATAAGAATTTTACCGTCTCCGTCAATGAGGTTATAGTTTATTTGGTCTCTAGAGGGGTTTTAAGGGACGATTATTTCGGAGGATTTATTCGTAGGAGAAAAATGTGATGACGGTAAAAATGGTAATTTTAGCTAGTAAAAGGTAATTTTTTTGGGTATTTATTTTGTGGTGTTATTTTGATGTTGGGTTTAAATGATTTGGGATGGTGGAACTAGTTGGAAAGCCCAACCCATTTTCTTTTCTCCTTCTCCCCCGAGCTGTCCCTAACCCGCCGGCTTGCAACAGCTCGTCCGGCCATCGTTCGCCTCAGCACCGGTCCCAAACGGTCGGCTGTCGACCTAGCTTCCTTCCTGGACCAATGAGAGGCTCCCTAGCGCCGCCGTGAGAGAGATATCGGGACCGAAAGGTCCTACTGCCCAAAGTCCTCCATCGTCGGAACTTCCTCCTCCGGCCACCAATCCGGGCAAGTTTTATATGGTTTTGAAGGTCTTCAACCCAGTGGCCTTCCCCTAAAATGACTCACTCCGGTTCGCTTCAGGTGAGGAGAAATATGGAGTTGAAATTTCTAGGGCTCTTTTGCTGTTTTTAGTCGATTACCCTAGTTAGGCTTGGAATTGATGTTTGTGTTAGTTAGGAAAGTTGAAGAGGGGGTTGAGAGGAAGATGCTGTCAAAATTTTATAGGCATTGGAGGTCGCCGTTGCCGGCGGAGCTGGCGGCGGTGCCTCCGTTGTTTGGGAGATTTTTATGGTTTTAAATGTGGAATATTAAAGGGAGTTTATTGATGTGAATTATGGAATTTTTGGATGAGTTTTGGATAGGTTTGTGAATTTCCGAAGTTTGGTAATTTTGGCGGATTAATAAGGTAGAATCCGGCCGTTGGATTAAAGTCATATAATCTGTGGAAGGGTGTAGTTAAGGCTGCTGGTTTTAGTGTTGAGGTGTGCACCGTATCGAAGTTAGGCAATGATGAGCGTGATTATGGCTCTCGGTTAATTTTGCCTATTTTGCTTAAATATTGGATTTTTAGTTGGGAAATTAATTTTACATTTGGAAACATGACGTGAGGAGGCTCAAACAGAAGAGACCTCGGATCGACGTCAGGCCTAAAGTTGTGAGTGGACTTTTGTTTTAAAATATATGCATGCGGTGATTCTATATTAAATTATTGATTTTTATTGAATATCAATTTGTGAAATTGTTTATTTTCGCGAAGTCATTTTCAGAAGTAAATGTTCTCATTTTAAATGGCTATCATGTTATTTGGAAAGTTACTAAAAATGAAATTTTCGGTGGAATCGTGTGCATATTGTTTTTTATGATAATTGACAATTTTCATTATTTTTGGAGAGTTACCGAAAATGAGATTTTCGGTGGATATGTATATGGATGATTATGAGAATAGTATGTATATAAAGAAATGCTAGCTAGCTATACGTGCTTTTCCACCATACTGAGGTAAAAATTCTATTATGGTGCGACGTGAGCGTTAACCGCAATTGTCGTGGCCCTATATAAATATAAAAATTTATATAGGGGATATGCGCGTATATATATATTCACCGTCTTTTCCACCATAATGAGGTAAAATGTCATTATGGTGCGACGTGAGCGTTAGACGCAAACGTCGTAGCCTTGTGTGAATTTTCTATTTATCTTTGTTGTTTCAAGAAAATTCATACAAGGGATATGACGAGTGTAATACATACATATTTTATTTTAGCCTGAGAGGCTCTTATTTTCATGAGGTGTTGGGGACTAGCGCAGCTAGTCACGTTTCGGTAATTTTTAAAAGCTTTTGAGCTTGTTGCATGCCGTTAATTATTTTTTCCACAGAAGTTAAATCGGGAAAGCATAAAGATTTATTTCTTTTCAAATTTATTTTTGTCCACTCACTCTAGCATGTTCAAATGTTTTCCCATGGGCCTTTCGTTTTAAAAATGCCCAGCTTGCAGGTTAGCTTAGTTAAGGTCGGGCGTACATGGAGATGAGGCATAGTCATCATATAGCTTCCGCTTGTTAATTTATTTTGTTTCCTTTCTTCCCATTAGAGTTGCTCTGAACCTATAAATGGTTGGATATGAGATTTGTTTAAATTAGTAAATTTTGGGTGGTGTTGTGATTTGGGGAGCACGAATGCTCCAGGAGTAAAGGATTATAGATGGATTCTTTTGAAGTGTATGCAGGTATTTCTAAGAAGGGTTGTCCATTTTCAAGGGAGGTTATGCCGAATTTTCGATAAATTTTCCTTGGAGGTGGTCCCCGCAGGATTTACTTTGGGTTTCAGGGTAAAATTCGGGGTGGGTCCTGACACTTGTAATCTCTAAAAATAGCGCCATAACCACCCACTCCCTCTTCATACTTCCAAGAGCCATTAGAATTTATCTTCACCCAACCAAAAGAAGGAGGAAGCCAATTAACTTCAACCACTCTAAGAGTGGCACGAGGACGACATGGGGCTCCAAAACATTTTAAAATTCTTATCACCTAGACACTATTATGCATATGACCCGTTGTAAAATGACTAGTGACTCTTATATGACCTGATATTAGCCTGCAAACAGCTTCAACTGAAAAACAACAACCATCAAATCTGGCTTTTACTCACATATTGTTGAAAAAAAAAATCTTAGCATGGGGATTTATGCCACCATGAAAAATTTCTCACATTAAAAGTGTCCATTTCCAAAAATTAAGTCCATTTTACCAATTCAATGTAGCAACAAGTTTTCGGTAGTCTTAATTCAAATATATCATATCATCACAAGATAAAATGTCGACTTGACTCTGCTAGGATTTCTTTAGCCGAACAATTGATCAAGCAATACAACGTGATGGCGGCGGTGATTATGCCTCCACAATATTAGATGAGGTCCTGGTGAGGCTTGTTGGAAGAGAAGATGCCATTTACTACTCCTTCTATCCTTCTATATGTGTGGTCACCAGCTAGGACGTGGTGTCGTTCGCGGTGGTCATCTCCAACTTCTAAGGAATGAACGAGCGCATACTGATTCGACAAGAGGAGGATGAAAATGCTGCGCATGCGCCTTATGCAAAGCAACCTTAAGTCGTGAAACCTAGGCTTTGAGACCACAGCGGCGGCGAGCATTCTGCTCCCCCGACCAAGCAATCGGCTTCAATTCCAACAGTGAACGCTCATAGAAGCCATGTCTTCTCAGGCATTGACGGTGGAACCTCGCACGAGAAGTCTTCTATCGTTCTCTAAGGCTGTCACACCCCGGTCCCGACATCGGTGGGTTTTAAGCACCGGACGTCGATCCCGAGACATGAATGAGTGTTACAAAGCAGAATAAAACAAAAACACTATCTTTTAGGCTCGTCGGCTACCATTTCCCGCTCGATCAAATCTAAGTACTTCTCTGCAAAAAATATCAGAAATGGATGGGTGAGCATAACCACGCGCTTAGTGAGTAGACCAATGTAATATGCCCGCAAAGCCATGTCATTTTACACACGCTACAAAATACGTATATCGTATACACATCACTTCACGCAATTCATCACATCGCACAATCTTTTCTTATTGGATATCCTTCAATTTAGTGATCCCCACGGGAACCTAATGACTTTCATGTCCTATACCTCCGTGTGTCACATCCTTACTTCGGCATAACCAATCAAGAAATTCACATGTTCCATGACTAATCAAACAATAGATCCAACACATACATATATATAAACACCGCATATTTCACAAATCGACATGCATGCTTCACTTTAAAATAGAGAGATATTTCGTAAATAGATCAAAATCATGTTTTTCGACTAATTTGATAGCAAATAAGAATATTTGAAACATATTACACAAATCGAAATCGTACCACGAGTACTGATCGTATACCGAGCCTCCTAAAACGAGCCATCTAAAAATCACCGTTGGATCTAGTTCAAACTTTTAGGATAGAAAAAGGACATCGAGACGAACCCGTAGCACTTTATGGATTCAGAATAGGAGTTACGGATTAAAAGTTATGATCCGTCGAAGTTTTAAGTCGTAAATCTAGAGTGATGAAGAAAAGAGGAGAGAGAGAGAGTAACAATGTACAAAGAGCTGATCATCAGCTATATATATAAGAGTGAAGCCGACATTACCAAGTCGGTCAAGTGGGTTTTGGTCATGCAAAAGACACTTGTCATCATCTAATTGGTTAGATGACATCACATTTCTCCCACCAAGTGACACGTTTTTGATGACTAAGGAAACTGATCTGACATGTTGGTCAGCTTTTCTTGGTCACTAAGTAAGCCTTTGGACCAATAGAAAACTGCCACGTCAACAGTTCGATAAGTTTCGATGAAAGTTCGATGAAACTTTGAAAAGTCGTTAAAAATAGCTCAGGACTCCGAAAAATTCACCGAAAAATACGGCGAACTCGTGACGACTTCTACTTTCTATTTCGAAGAAGAAAAATTAATTTTGAGAAATTTTGAAAATCGGGATGTTACAAAGGCGGCGGAGGAGTATCTTTCTAGGAGTGTTTCAGCGGTCTCCGCCGGCGCTCGTTTCCACTTGAATTCGAGATGGATCGATGACTCAGCGAGTGGAAGGCGGGTTCGAAGCAGATGGTGAACCCGAGAGCTATGGGAGGTGGGATTGCTTCGTCTGATGGAGTTTGGGCTGCTGAACGAATTCTGGGCTGGCTGCTGTCGGTGGTGCTGCCGTGGAAGGATAGGCTGCAGCATGAGAGTAATATGCAGTGGCTGGCAACTTGCCTGATTTGGTTGCCGGTGGAGACCAAGACTGTTGTAATGAAGCATAACCAAAATGTTAGGGTTTGGGATTGGGCCTGGGTCTAAACCTCTAAAAAAGTCAGATTTGGAATTGGGTTATTAGACCTGATTTCAAATTGGATGTGGCTTAATTCGCTGTGGTGTTTGATAGCTTGGCAGACTGAGCAAGTTAGCTGCAATGAGATGAATTTATGAAGCTTGGAGTACCACAATTGAGCGTCTTGGCTCTGGTTTTATGTTTTCTCTAGTATCTTATGTGTGACTAGTTTCATCATCTGCTAAGCTTACAATAAGTGAGTTAAATGTCTAATTTAATGACACTATTATGATCCTTGAGATCATTGTAAACTTGGTATTTTGGCTTTCGTTTTATATAAAAGATCGATTTATTACTTTAAAAAAAAAAAAAAAATCTACTGTCTATGACCTGTAATTTTCAAAGGAAAAAAAAAAAACCATTTTTCTATACCAAACACTGTAAAATATGAAGTTCAGTTAGAAGCTTGGTTTTTTTTTTCTTTTTTCTTTTTTCGTTTTGCTAAACAAAGCTATACTTATTGACCTTTAGATCTCGACTTAATGGACCAGATTAGAAAATTAGAAGTTAAGGACAACCAAAAATAAAGATTAGAAGTGCTTATTAACCTAGTTAATGGACATGATCCCTTCTTTTATGGGAGATTATATTTGGTATTACAAACTAGGATAATTCTACAAAGTACAAACTTTTGACTCCAATATTAATGTCCTTTTTGTTTTGGTACTCTGCAAATTTAATTTTTCTCTTGGACATTGAAAGAAGTGTGGGAAAATGGTTGGCTGTGTGCCGTTTGGAGAAAAAGTCTCGGGCGGCTGTTTATACATCAACGTGTTTCTTCTCAAACCAAAGCTTTGCTCATCATCCCCCTGCGTACGTTTACACACACACCATTCCCAACTCACTTGACTACACCAGTTGCTACGTCACCCCCATCAGTACAACATTTCAGAACTCATATAACCTACCTACCTAGCTTAGCTCATCATCAGGGTCGAGAGAGAAGAAACTGCAATGTCTTCCAGTGTGGAGAATCAGCAGCAAGCTGGGTCTTCCTCGTCTTCATGGAGAAGATTCAATGCCAACAACTCTTCTAGCTCTCCTCACTCTCTCCATGATCATGACAAGAAGCATAAACTAGGTTAGCTTCAGTTCATTTGCAGATCTCAACTCCGTACTAGCTGCTAGTTTCTTAAATTTCTGTTTTCTGGGGTTTGAATATATGTATGTACGTAGTATGTACCACTCGTCTCATCTTATGTCTTAATTAGACGTTGATTCATTTTGGTCACGGGATGATGGTGATGATGATGATGATGATGTTAATCCAGAAGATAGCGATGAAGATATGTTCACAGTTCCAGACGTCGAGGCTATACGGCCTGATGATAATCCCATTAGCACATCCACAGTCACCAACAACAATGCCACGAGCAAGAACGATCCTGCGGAAACTGGCTTTTCCGGTAAACGCCGCAGAGGGCGGAACCCGGTAGATAAGGAGTATCGACGACTCAAAAGGTATTATGAGACTGATAGTACTACTAATTAGTCCTTTATTTTTGTACAATACTTATTTATTTATAATGTACATGTTGTTAGACTACAATATAATGTGCTAGAAAATCTAGCAAGAGAACATTACCATCGTCTAATTTGTTGCAAGTTATAGAGTATGCTTTTGAATTCATAGGTAATCAGCAGAACAAAATAGCTTTAAAAAAAACGTATTGCATAATTGTCACCCAAATGGGGTTGATGAGTTGTCTAATGGTTTCTTCGATTCACCTTAATTGTCAGAAGATGATTTACAATGCATCATTATCCCGAATTTTGATGTCACCTGGAATTTATGTTAGCTACCTGGTTGGCATTATAGAATTATCCTTGTTTCCTTGTTATGGCTCTCTGCATTGGAATGATCATAATCTTCATAGCTAGCTACTTGAAGGGTTTAGCTAGCTTTATGGGTCTCGAACTATACCTAATTACCTATACTAGCTGCTTGTCAAAGACTCAAAGCTTTTGTGTTCGCGTAGTCTCATAAGATTAACAAAATTCGTATACGTTTCCAAGTTCCAACTAACAGTACTGATCATGAACTCTCCTCCATTGCCCTAAACTAGCAGATTGCTAAGAAACAGAGTGTCTGCTCAACAAGCCCGTGAGAGGAAAAAGGTATACGTCAATGACCTGGAATCAAGAGCCAAGGAGTTGGAGGATGCCAATTCTAACTTGGAAGAAAAGATCTCGACCCTCATCAACGAAAACACCATGCTGCGAAAGGTGGTGATCGATAAGCTTTGTAGAACTTCTAATCATCAGTGTGCAAGCTGTTTGTAAATGGTTTGTTAACATTTGAAATCATTCTGTATCATGCAGGTTCTTATGAATACAAGGCCAAAAGTTGATGACAGCATAGAGCAAAAGTAGGATCGACCAGGTATGCAAGAGCTCAGATTGAAGCATAAATGAGATGTTTTGGATTTCAGAGCAATATATTGGACATTATAGAAACCTTTTAGGACAAACTGTGAATTAGGGCCTTCAAATCCCCCTAGTTATTTGTAGTCTATATACGAAGACTCGCATTTTATTGCACTTTCATCTCCTATTCTATATATGTACTTCTTCGGATGGAACTACAATTGCATTTTCTGGGTGATTCTTGTGTATTCCATTTATTCTCCTCAAAACTACGTACGTGCTTGAATCCCCTGAAATTTGGAAGGCAGGCTAATTTCTCAATTAATGGAAGAAAAATGGTTAACTTGTGAAATTAAAAAGAATTAAGTGAATGTACGATGAGGTCCCATGAAGCATGCAACTAATCTTGGTCCTTGTCGATCTACTAGCTAAGTCTTTTTTGATTGGGTCATCGGGAGTTAAATTATCATCTCTTGTATCGTTCGTATACTCACCAATTCAAGATAAACGAATGTATAACCCTAGCAGTTGGACATTGATTCTGTAGATAAAACGCGAATTAGTTAGAGCACTCAACTATGTGCTCTAATTAATCTGATCAGTCCGTCCAAATCTTAGCATCATTCATGCTTCAAATTTTAGCCTCAAACTAATGTGATCCTTAAGAACAGCATAGTTGAGTGCTCTCACTAATCTCATCAAAATACAACAGCATAGTTTCCAAACTCAGTGAAAATCGTACACTGAATTCAAGTGTGAGTTAATTAACTCATACTTTGGTGAAATTAACTCATAAACCGCTGTGAGTTTGCAACTGAACAAGGAATTAAAGTGAGTTACAAACTAGATTTGGCGATTAAAAGGTAAGATGCAAATCCTATGAGAATTTTTCCTACGCTATCAATGTGGGGAGTTAAGTAAATTGCCATTACGTACTAATACGCTCCAATTTGGGATGTATGATATAGTCATCTAGTGATCCTAGCAGTTAGCTCACACAAGTCCTGGAATTAAGAGAAAGAATTGGAGGATGCTAATTCTGCTAACACTGATCAACAAAAACACCATATATACATATGCTTCGAAGGGTGATGGTCGATAAACTTTCTGCTTTTGTTTATCACCACTGCAAGCTCTTTAGTTCTAATGGTGGGTTAACATGCGAGCCTTCAAACCCAAGGGTCAAGTACATCAGCAGCTTGTAACTAGCCTTGTCAAGGAAAATAGAAGACAGATCGAAGTGATAGTTGGAGATGAACTCCGGTAGCACTATAAAGCTGGGTAGTCTAAAGGGTTTGGAATTTATATTAGCTACCGATCCTTGTTGTGTGCTTACTGATTCACCACCAAAGTGAACAACCTAAAGACTACCACACTTAACCAAACAAATTACTTGACCAACCAGTTTACCCTGGATGGTTACAAGTCCAAATTACTGGACTCGACAATTAAAATGTGGAACGTTTAGTAGGATTTGGGTGCATACTGGAGTTACCATTGTTTCCACGAGTTCAAATACGTACTAAAAGTCGAACACGTCCAAGGACATTCTATTGCCTTGAGCAAGATACATGCAAGGACATCCCTCTATTGGGAGAATACCATACGTACCCAGCTGGACCCCTCTCTATGCCTGCCTAGAGGAAGTTCCGAAGTTGGTATAAGTTTCTCATCAAAAATAGAGCACATAGATATCAACTTGATGAATGAAAACCATACATGAAACAGAAGTAGCCATTTTCCTTGCTAAACAATCAATAAATCGACACCCAAGATCAGAGCACATGAGCTTAGGCTTGCTGATCACTCTTTGAGCTTCACAGCAATGACTTGCAGTAAACAATAAACCTTACAAGCCTTAATTGGCTATATAATTGGAGACTGAAAACATAGATATATAGATGATACAGCATTTTTGATCACTTGAACACCAGATTATGGCAGCTGTGGTCACAAGGGTAAGGACAATCTATTGCCTTGATATTAACTCTATCAAAGTACCAGTTCCCCACAGACTTTGCTATCCCCTGCATATATAAATTGCGTGATTTCACGGTTCCACCTTGTGTAACTTAACACAATAATCAGTGCAACAGGACATACCTTATTTCCAATATGAGGAGAATCTTGAGCAAACCATGTGTCCTGTCTCTCGGTTTGGCAATGCGAAAAACATGAGTTTATGAACAAACCATTTTTACCAGCCCTTGAGAAGCCACTTACAGCTTTGAGCATTTGATTCCGGAAGCCTGTTTATGAAATGAGTGAAGTTAATTACTCAAATCCTCATTTTGAACACAGCATAAAGAGACTAAATAAAGTTTAGATTACTTTGAAAAAAGTTAATTTGCCGCGAAGTGCAACGTGCATGATTCTTTTTGCATTCATTCCATCTGCCACTAGGATCTGCTGTTGGCGGAGCTAAACTTGCCTGGATCTATTAATGGGCAAAAAGGAACAATTGTATCATTTAGTCATCAGGATATCACAATTCTACTGAAGTCATCAGGTCATTTATGCAGCATGAGAATACAAGCGTCATATATTCATCCACCAGATGAATAAGAAAGGCCAAGGGATCACTCTTCCAACATAAGATGAGCCATATGGAGTCACATGCCCGGCATGTAGGATTTAGATTGCCTCGATCTTTAACAATTTAGTTACTCAGCATATGAAGGATGCACATTAGTGATATACATATTAGTGAGGGCCGGGATATCATTTTAGAAGAAACGTGCTAACTACATATAACTAGTTATTTGTGCATGTATACCTTCAGCTGAAAATGATGATGAGGAAATGAACTCACCTGCCATGTATCATAAGCTGCATTGACTAGAAAGAGGGGGGTCTTGACACTTGCAATTACGTGCTGAGGGAAAAAGCACTGAAAACGGAGTAAAGTTAATGATTCACCAAACAACAGAACAGAACTTAATTTCCGAAGTTTTAAACTTTTCCCATGTTTCTCTAAGGATTAAGCAGGAAAGTGAAATACCAAATTTGGGTTGAGCCGATTAGTACAAGTCCATGGAAGGTTCTTCTTTGCTCCCTGCAATGTAATTATATTAATTATTTAAAGGAGTTCCCAAGATCAAATCAGTTGAAACTCCTAGGAGTTCAAAGGGTATGGATAAACTGCATCTGCTCCTAAATGCTTATGACCAAGATAGTTCAAATTATCTTCTCAAAAGAAAAAGAAAAAAAAATAGTTCATACTATTCATCATATCCAACAATTTCAGATCGACATATTAAATCCTTTCAGACATAAAGTTTACATCATTTTGTGTTACCTATCTGTTTAATGTGTGATGACCAAGATAGTTCATATTAAATCATATCCAACAACTTCAGATTGACATTTAAATTTCAGATATATAGTTTTCATCATTCTGTGTTACCTATCTGTTTAATGTAACCAATTGGCTTTTAGTTACCATATTATCTTTTAGCATTAAATGGGAGACTCATAAATCTACGGATTAAAGATCTACGTACTGGAAATGGAATGTACCTGTAGGTTAACCACTCGTCTAAACATATTTCTCAAAGTGCGGCTACCAGATACATCAAATCTGCAAATTTAGTTGACAATGTTAATATATAAGAACCAAAAGACATGTAGCAAATTTAAAGAAGGGTCATTACGCATCAAGAAATAATCCAGCATCACTGAGGCACTTGACTCTAGTTGTTCCAGGAAACATTTCACGGAATTCATCACAGTGGAGGACAGTTGCTACAGCACCAGCAGAACATCCAGAAAGAAGAGCCTAGATATAAAGAAAACAGACTATAACTTGTTAGTAGTAGAAGAACAAAAGTATCTAATCTCTAGAAAATCAATAACAATAACCTGATTAGCATAGCGCATTCCCTTGGACATCAGATCTTCCATAGCAGCTTTCCATATGCGTTGCCCTCGAAAATGCAATTGTGCTGCCTGAGCCCAAAGAAGCCATATATTTCAGTCATAAGCAAGGCAAGGTTGACCTGACCAATCTGAGAGATGTCCTCTAGAGAGTAATATCATCACATTGTCATTTATGACTAACAACCTGGTGTTCCCTCAAACTTAACATTGTCTTTAATTCTTAACTTGTCCAATAGAATGATGCCAGAAAAAAAAATTAGCAGGAAAAAATGTTGGTGTTAGAAAGCAAGTGAACACCATCTGAGAACATGATTAAAAGGCCATGGTTTGGCCGTAAGCAAACTGTGGCAACTTCTATGATAGGAAGTAAATAAGCAAATGATCAATTATCAATTATTCCCACTGACCTTAATTTCACTGTCTCCAGCAAAAGATGCACCATCACAATATCGAATCTTGACTCTATTCCAGTTGAAAAAGTCTACACATATTTATAAGCCCTTCAGAATATCAGAATACTAATAACTAAGAAACCTGTGGGAGAAGTAGTGCTTTATGCTTTATGTACAGGCAGTACAGCCAAATATATACCAGGGTTTTCACTAGCTTTGTTGCTCAATATCCCTGTGAATGGTATCTGCTTCTCCATATATGCTGATGAACCGCGACGGGTCTTCTTGCGATAGATACAATTTCTGATTGTATCACACCATCCTCCTCCCTTTAAACAAAAGAAAATCAAATACATAAGTTCGGCCTCAAAGGGGGTGGGTGTGTGTGTGTTTGATGAGACATTTGAGCACAAAACCATATAAACTCTAGGTTTTTTTTTTTTTTTTTTGTGAAAACATATTAACCCAGGCTCTTCTTCTCCCTCAGGAGTAAGATATATAGCACCAAACTCGTAATAGGCTAGCCACACAATGAAGGAGAAAAGAAATTATCCTTAACTGTTTAACATTAGCCAGGTCTTCCTAAAAGGTAAGAATGTCATCTATTCCTACATCTCGTTAAATAACAAGCTTTTGCCAAACAAGAAACTCTGAATGGTACGTGTATCAGAGATTACTATTTTACTAATGGCAGATCAGTATCAATAATTAGTAACAACAGAAATCTAATCCAATGACCATGACATTGATTATGATGGTAAAAGAAGAGCTATCATAGCTTCAAACCTACCTCCAGGTCAATGAGCCAACTGTTTGCACCTGATCCATATCCCCGGTGGATATGGTAAGCAGGTAATGTTCCATCTAGGCAGACTGCACATAAATAACATAGAATCATGACATTACCATAGCTTTGATCCTTTTACCACCAGTCTGCAACTACTGTATCACATAATCTGCTACACTTAATCTGAAATATTGAATAAAGCCTATTTTTTGTTCATCTGAAACTAATCATAAGACTCAGATTATATATAGAAAGAATCAAACTTGATGAAAGAAAAAAAAAAAAAAAAANAAAAAAAAAAGAGTTGAGATGTTCTCAACCATTAAAACTGTAATATCATAACAATAACATCAATAAAAACCAATCAGGCAATCAGGCGTGGAATTACAATTAGAGATAGGGGCAAACCTGCTCCTTTAGCAGCAGCTCCACTAATGAGAGTTAGACCCACCATCAAGGGTGTGCTGGAAAACCCATTTCTAAAACCAAACACATTAATCTCACTATAATGCAAGTCTTCATCTTGAGTCACATTCCAATCTGCAATACCATATGTTTGTCTGCAAAACATCAACCCCATAAACCCCCCAAAAACCCAGAACAGCTTCATCATTTTTTTCTGACTCAGCCGTCACTCATACAATCAAATGCAGATTGAGAGCTGAATCAGAGCTGGGTTAGTGTTCTTTCACTTGGTTTTAGCTGAAGAAAGTGAAGATCATGAACAGAGAAAGAGAGACACAGATTAAGAGGGAAAATGGATGAAGAACAACTTTGGAAATATGAAGAGGAAATGCTGATGTAAACTAAGTAAGCGAGCGACACAAGAACGGACAAAACACAGTGATTTACTAAATAAAGCAAAAGATAATAATGATGGAGAAGATGGAGAATAATGAAATGGGCTTTTGCTTTTAATGAAGGGAATTCAAGTCCAGCATAATTGTTCCTCTAGATCTTTTAGGTGACTAATAAACTTTGCATGACGGCGGTGACTAATATATAGGAAAAATATTACACTGCCCCATATTTGTTCCCAGATTTTCTTATTAAAATAGCTTTTAGTTATCTCAGTGTCTCATTGTGGCACAGAGGAATCATCAAGAAAACTGGAGACAATAATATGGAAGATCAAATGGACTAATGGAGTGAATAACATTATTGAATGCCATTTTGGATTCTTTCTCGGGAAATTTGTCTAAATGGTATCTCAATTTTTACCTTTTATAAATTTTAGTATTTCAAATTTTAAAAACATTAAAATAGTACCTCAAGTTTTCATCTCAACTGAATTTTGGTACTTTATGCCGTTACCTCAGTTATAATGTAGGCTACTTGGCAATTTTAGAGGGTAGTTTCGTCTTTTTCTGTCTTATTATTATTTTTTCTTAACTGGTGGTTCTCTCTCTCAACTCCGCCTCTGCCTCCGTCTTCTCCGACGTCGTCTAGCTAGCTCCGGCCACCATCCTTCACAAAACCACCACCAATCTCTTCCTCTTCTTCTTCTATACGAAACCCAGCCCTCAAACCTTATATGCAAGCCGGTTCGAAAGCTAATCGACGGCAAGAAGCACCAACTGTTCTTTGCCGACACACGACGATTCCGGCCACGAATTGAGTCCCGATGGGCAGGGTCTTCTCCACTTTCCTTCTTCTTTCTTTATGTGCTTTTATTTCCTTCAAATTGAGTCTAATTCGAAAATCCCTCTTTTCTATCTTTTCTGGGTTTCGAGTTCCTAACTTCGGCGGCAACGTTCTTTGGGTTTTCCAGTGAGTCTATCGAACTAGAAGAGGATCGGGTTGGGTTTGGCCGTTTAGGTGCTTGTTTATAGTGACACTTGGCTTTAATGACAACAAAATCACATACCAAATACATTGTGAACCCTTAAATTTGCTTCGATGATTTCAAGCTCAACATTATCAAAACTCAAATAGCTAGCAAATTGGTAAACGAGGCATGATTTTCAGATGAAATAGAGAATTGGGTCGATCAAATTCAGAGATGGGTATTGGAAATTTGAGCTCACATGGTGAAATAAGATGGGTGATTTACGTAGGTGAGATGGGTTTATCTCAGCAAAGACCAAGAATGAGAACCAATACAACCATGAGGCAACAATTCTTGTTTCTTGAAATAGAGGCATTCAAAATAGGATCGGAGGTATCAAAGCTTTGGTGTATGTTTCGACAATTGAGAAGGACGATGAAGAAGAATAGAAACGGTAGCTGGAGCTGTTGAAGATGGAAGAAAATCCTTTGGGTGCAAAGATCAAATTTGGACCCATGAAGGTAAAAAAATGCATTAATATAATAAAAAGACAAAACTGCCCTTTAAAAATTGTCAGGTGGCTCGCACCGTAACGGAGGTAACGGCATAAAGTACCAAAGTTCAGTCGAGGTGAAAACTTGAGGTATCATTATGATGTTTTCAAAACTTGAAATACTAAAGTTTATAAGGAGCAAAAGTTGAGATACCATTCAGACGAATTTTTCTTCTTTCTCAGGGGTTTTGGTTTCACAATTCACAATACCAATGACAATATGACATTGACAATAGTGTTTTCTGTCTTTGTCATTTTCATAAAACTTCTATTTCTTTTGTCAGATGATAAAACAAAAGAGTGAATGAGGTTGAATATATATTGGAAACCTTGAAATGATGATTCTCTTGGATTTTTGACTTTAAAAGTTTGAAGCCAATAGGGTTTCCTGAACTCAAAATCCAAAGTGGTAAGAACACACTGATTAACTAACTAGCTGAATCCAGCTACATTCCGCCGACACTACATAGTATGATGAACTATAGAGCTGTACCACACCTTAACTCACTCATTTGGTTTCGGTATCTCAACATCCATCGCCAATCACGACCCCATCCTTGCCAATATATCTAACATTATCGTTATCAATACCCACTTCCATATGCATGTCAATATCATATAGAACCATCATCATGATGAGTTGATGACCTTCATTGCTAAAAGACACATGCCATTGCTTCCCACACATTCGAATCTCTGTTGACAATCACATGAATTTGATCTTTGATTATGGATGAGCAATTAGCTAGAGATCTTCTATTCTATTATGCTTCCGAATATGTGATGTTTCGATTTGTTTATATTAGATCGTCTGTTTAATTTATTAGTTGAAAACTCGAAACATCACATACTTTGAAATATGATAAATTTTTAAAGATAACCTATCAATCTTAATGTCTCTTGCTAGATTGTGAACTATAAATTTAGGATTTCTTATGCGACTCATCAGCATATAACACTACTACAATTCATGCATTAATATACACCTATATGACTATCTCCAATTTTAGGACTTGAAAATTTTCAGTCTTTATCTTATATGCTGCGTTTACTTGGGTCCCAAAATTTTCTCTATGCATCCATAGTTCTTACACATCCTCTGATCCACTTGTGCTGTTTCTATTCAACTTAGTTTTTGGACACAAAGCTTACACTTGCACAAGTTGCACTTGCAGACTGAGATGTATCAGCTCCAACTTGGTCTGCTTTGATTACCATCTCCTCATCGACTGTAACATCGTTCTTATATGTGTACCAGTTGGCCCAGAAAAGATAATTTGCAAAGTTAAGCACGCTGAGAATCGCCAAAAACCAGTAGAAATAGTCTATGTGGTTCTTGTTCATGTCACGCCCCTCGAGCCACCCTAACTTGCTGTCTGTAAAGTTACCAGTGATAGAGTTGACGAGCTCTACAAAAGCTGAGCTCAGGTAGTACCCAATGGAAAGTGAAAGCCAGGAAAATGAAGTAGACAGAGACCTCATGCCAGTAGGAGCTTCTCTATAGAAGAACTCCATCAACCCTACAAGTGTGAACATGTCTGCAATGCCGAAAATTGCATAGTGAAATGCCAGCCAAAAGAGGCTGATCTTGTGATTGTGGTGAATGAACTCATGTTTTCTCTTCACCTCCACAAACCCTGCTATAGTCATGGAGATAGCTGAGAGCACAAGACCAACACCAACTCTCTGGAGGTGGGTTATGCCATTGGGGTTACCAGTGAACTTGCGCAAAAGGGGAACGAAAGTGAACTCATAGATGGGGATAAGAAAAGACATGAATAGCAAAGGAATGACTGGAATTGTGGCTGCAGGAACATCAAAACTGCCAATGCGTGTGTTCATGAGGATTCCTTGTTGGACGGAAAGAGTTTGCAGTTGTGCTAAGCATGTGTTCATGAGGATTGTGCTTAGAAGGATCGGCATCATCCTTGTAAGGATCTTCACTTCCTCCACCTGTGTTACTGTGCAAACTTTCCATTTTGATGTTGTTGCAGCATCAACACCTTTAGGGAGAATGGCTGCCTTGTCTAGTAATCTGCACAGAGAGATGTAAATTATGTGTCAAACAAATTGCTAGAATATAGCATACGTAAGGCACAGAAAGATATTGTGTCGAACTATAAATCTACAGACCTATTGTTAGGTAAAATCGTGTTTAATTTGTGTTCTACATTTGAGAATTTGACACTCAATATGCCAAATAATTATATGCTAAAAAATTCGTAAGAGAACGTTAAAAGAGAAACGACATGTTATATTGTGAAATTGTCACACTGGATTATTGATTTGTAAAAATCATTATGCAAAATATTTTAGCAGAACATTAAGAGAAACTTGCCTGAATTGGTCGGTGTGGGGGATTCGCTCTCTCTTTTTAGTGGATTCATGTAGTTCATCAGAACTTTGAGGCATATCCACCTTCCAGTTCTTTACACTGGCCACCAAAACCTGCAGAAAGAGTAATCTCACATCAGCACTTTCAGTTCTGGTATTAGTATTACTAATGACTTGCTAGGAAAGCTAGGCCACAGAGAAGAGGGAGAGATCAAAGACCTGTAAAACCCTTAGCAAAGGACTTTCTCCTGCAACTCGAACACGATAATATGGTTTTCCTAAAGCAACAATGAAAAGACCAGCAGCAGCACAAGATAAGGAAATTATAAATCCTATGTCCCATCCAACCCTAGTGCTGACATACACCACAAATGTGACTCCAACCACAGCGCCAACGGTTATACTAAGCAATAGCCAGTTAAAGAAGCTGGCTATATGCTTGCGCTCCTCAGGTTTCTTGTAGTTGAACTGATCAGCACCTAAAGCAGGAATCGCTCCTCTAATTCCACCACCTCCTAGTCCAATTAAGGATATTGAAGCATAAAACAGCAAGGCTTTTGTGCCATGAACACAGATTGATTCTTCACATGGTAAAGGTTGCAGTTTTTTATAATGGGACTGAATAATCAACAACATATATCCCTGCAAATGACAACATGATATGCATTAATAAATTGCCATGTGATGAACCAAAGTATACTTGCAAGGTTGGAACAATGTTTACCAGCAGTTCTGTCACACCAAAGAGTAGAGTTGTGTTGAGTCGATTCATGTAGGCATCCGAGATGAATCCTCCAACTATTGTAAGCAAGAATGCGGTACCCAAGTAATTTGTTGTGGTGGTAGCAGAGCCAGAGATGTCAAAGTGTATCACAAACATGAAGTACAGAACCAGGTTTACCATGTTAGCCACAAACCCTATGTTATCCAGAAACATCATTGCTGCACATACACAGAAGTTACAATAAAAGGTCAGTAAATTATTGTGCCTTAAACATGATATATAGTTCTTATGTTCATCAATAACTCACCAAAGATGAAATAGTTGGCCTTAAATCCTCCTTGCCTTTCTTGTTTCTTCATAGATTCATACGCTAGCTCTTTGTTCGATCCATTTCCAATTTCACTGTCCAGCCCCTACAAAAACATGAACTGATATGAGAACTGACATACAAAAAGTAGCAGTTCTAAATGTTAACACTACCATGTTACTTTCTTTTCTTTTGCTCAATATAGTAAAACTCTGAGTTAGTTGTAGAAGACTAAATGTAATTACCATGGTGTAGGATGGCAGAAGGTGCTAGATAGGAGAAGATATGTTTTGTGCAAATGATGAACGAGGTTCCGAGTATTTATACCTATAAAAGGGGTAGGTACCAGGCAGCATAATATATCATACTAATGTACAATGCATAATATATTAGGACTTTTCTACTATACATATACATATGTATAAGCATACATCAAGCCGTGAACCGTCCAATCGTCTTGAATTTTAACTTGTTAAATGATCGGACGGTTCACGGATTAATGTATGTTATATACATGTATATAACATGTTATATATTAGGACTTTTCTACTATACATATACATATGTATAAGCATACATCAAGCCGTGAACCGTCCAATCGTCTTGAATTTTAACTCGTTAAATGATCGGACGGTTCACGGATTAATGTATGTTATATACATGTATAGCAGCCAAACCCAATATATTATGCCTATCACCTCAAGTATAAGCGAAAGAATACAAAAACAGTGACATTCAAAAGTTCCAGTGACAACCCAGCAAAAGCCGACGCAACCGGCCTTGAGAGATCAATCCAATAACACTGATATCCACTCTCGTAGCCTTTGACAGCAACTTCAGCTCTAATATACTCCCAATTATACAGAAAATGCAATATAATTAACCAGAGGTCGTATTAAGCATGTGAATGTGGGAACCAGAAGGGATACATTAGATGACAAATACCCCGAGTAATATGAAGGGTAGAACCAAGAGAGGGAACACGACAAAGGAGAGACTAACGGCTTTGCGTATAAAAGTTTAAGTCTTGCTTTGCGTTTTTTTCTGGGTGTGAGATTCTGGGTGGTGACAAACGGCTTAGGCATTAGAAAATGTAGATGCTGTGGTGGCTTGACTGGTGAAGATGAGCTGCACAACAAAACGTCAAAATCCGGCTTTGATTGTTCTACAAGTGTGTGAGGTTCTCAATAATTACAGGCGGATGTTCCAACACTTTTGCCTCCAAAGATCACACAAACTTATGCATCATTGATATTGCATCCCGTTATTATCACATTGTATTCTTCCATATACAAGGATGAAAACCATACATTATATACGAATACCGTTTGAACGGCAAACAGTGTGGGGCCAAAAAGTTTGATTCATGGATGAGACTAATCACTTTGTAGTGATGTTCTTCGAATTCATGCCACAAACATCATATGCAGCTGTGGCTAGAACATCATAATCATCTCAGATTGTCAATGAAGATGTTATCTGTAACTTTCACAAGAATCACTACAATAATCAAATAACATATCGGCAAAACTGGCAGCTCTTATAGGGTATGTTAGCTAGCATGTATGTTTTCTACTTTAATGGATCGTATAGGGCATGATCTTCCACTCGACTGAAATAGTAAACTGAGGCTAAACAAATGAAACCGTCTGTAAGGATAAGACCCACCACATCAAAAACAAACTTAGGAGCAAATAAACCCCATACCTGCAAGATAACATATAGTTAGGACATTGAACGTGCCAAGATTGTTACACAGATGACAACAATGTCGCAGAAAGACAGACTTTACCATCAAATGCCGCCTATGAATTGTGACACATAGTATAGTGGCTGTAACTGAAGTGGCCACAATGAGTCCATAAATCATATACACCTAACACATTAACAATAACCAATTACTAATCAGAGTTGGCTAGAAAAGCCAAACCTCACATGATCTTACTAAAAGGAATATAACTGATTTATTAATTAGCAAGCATATATCTAATAGCAGTAAACTTACCAGAGATAACCGCCCGAGAATGGGTTGCTTTCCTTTCTCAGTCTGCCCCCGGCATGCAACAAGAAATGGAATTCCAAATATTGGAAGGATGAGGGAAAAACCATAAGTATCCATTGTAAGAAGGATTGCTTGGGGAACCAGGACGAACTCCTCAAAGCTGAAAATAGAAAGAGACAATCACTATTCTTCGTGACCTTACAAAATATAATTATGAAAGTTAGTGATGAGGCCTCTATATTCTACTGCCCATATGTTCAACACAGATTGATTTTGGATGCCTAGCAGTAAGTCTCATGGATAATGCAAAAAGTTCGAGACAAACATGTCTGTGCATACCAATGACTTACCCTGTAAATGCAGCACCATATCGGAGGCCATCAAAAGCACACCTGAAGATAAGTTTGTTCAAGGTTATGAAACATTAGAGTGCAAAAGATGCCAAAATAATGTCAAGTATTGTCCACAGAGAAGGCAAAGCAGTAGTATTCATTGATAAAACTGTCCAGTATTGTCCAGTGATGATGAAGCCATATTATAGATTTTAGGGACTAAACAAAAGAGATCAGAAAATCTAGCAGTAGCACAAAGTATTCTCACAGAAGAAAACAGAAACCTAAAGGTAGGGAGCAAATGACAAACCAGTGGCCAGTGCAGAAAAAAAGGCACACAGCAAAAAGGCTCCATTGTGTTACAGGAACTGGATCAAGCATCAAATTCCAACTACCTCCATCTTTGCCATCCAGTTCTACATTATCCAACCGCATTATGCAATAACCTGTGAAAACAGACTCTTACATGAACCAACATTTTCATTAACAGAGAGAACGAATTGGGATATAAAACATGATACACTGTGAAATTGTGAAAACAAATTTCTAAGAAGAACAATTACAAAAAAAAAATAATAATAATAAAAAGCCTTACTAATTGTCAAATGCTAAAGAATAAAGGCCAGCCCTATTGGCCAACATAATAATTTTAAATAAAGAGCACCAATAGTATAAAGTAATAATTTCCCCACCTCCAATTATGAATACTAACGCAATGAAAGGTCCTTGTTTTCCTAGCAGAATAATAACTGTTGAACTCCATACAGAAAACATGGCTACTGCTTTAGTAGATAAGATTTTGCTGCCTTCTGAGGATTTCTGTTTAATAAAAAGCTGATTAATTGCCACTAATAACAGTTGTCCAACTCCGATGGCATATACTAGTCGAGGAATACAATTGCTTCCAACATCTTTAAGCACCCAAGCCAGATCCAGTAGGTTACTTTCTAATGCCCAATGCACTGCTATCAGAATGTAACTTAAACCGGTTCCCATAATAATATACTTCCACATCCCCTCAGGAGAGCTTCTAGTAATGGCCTTGTTTAGCAAGAGGGCCAATAAAATCAGCGCAAGCACTGGCAAAACTTCAGCAACAAAACTCCAAAGAGAGGTGATTCCAAGCATCCACGAAGGATATGCACTCATATCTTCAGAACTAGGAGCCTGCTTTGACAATCCAAATTGAATAGTAAATCTGCAAATGGTGACCAATAGAAGAAAAACAAATGCCTGCAATCACATTAGAAAAAATTAGCATTATGAAGAAACAGGCATGTCATTGCAATTTTATTCCTACAAAAAGTTTGTAAAATCTCATCCCCAAAGTAATAGAAACCCAAGGCAGACTTCTTACTTCTAATATCATCTTCTTCTTCATGAATGAAGATCGCAACTTAACAAATCCAGTTGTAGCCAAAAGAAAGCATGCCACTTTTCCTTCTTCCACTGATCTCAAGGTTCCCATGAAGGAAAAAGAATATAAATGAGATTAATTTTCTAATCTGAGCATCAACTATGGGTTGCATTCACAAGTACTGAAAACTACCCAAGAACTTACAGATGAAACTATTCGAGAGGAAGCTGCATGCACGTATCACCCCAACAAAACAAGCAAAAATTAACCCAAAGGAAATTCCAGAATCTCCAGATGATGTGAAAGAAAAACCATATTGCTCCTTCACTTTCTTAATTGCAAGGAAATGGATAATGAGTGATATCAACATAATACCAAGTCCTGTACCCATCAACTTTAAATTAAACTCAGTCCATTTGGACCGTGCAAGTTCAGCAACACTTGCTAGGAAAGTAGAATACTCCTCAACTTGTCTCTTAAGAGCAGGCAACAATTCAGTGCAGCTTTCCTTTTTATGTGACAACAACTTCTTTGTAGTTTGTGACCATCTCTCCTCTGCTTTAGCATATATGTTTCCTATGTGCAACAAATCTTCATGGGAAAATCCAACAACTGAAGAAGCTGAATAAATATCTATATATCGTTTTACCTGACATGAATAATTCATCTTGATGTTAAATACATGTACAGACGCGATAAAAATTTCCTTTTAAAATAAAATAATACAAATAAATGAATGATGACAGTTGACAAGTCATATTATGTAGGGGAGCTACAATGTCCACTTCCAAGTCTACTTCTAGAAAACCAGTACATCATTTAAAATTTGTACATCAGTTAAAAAAAAATTCGTTAACATAAAATTCCCAAACTTAGGGCTATTGGGCATTAAACCTTTTTAATAAATTTTGATCTCTTGGCTTCTAACAGCTTCTGTTATTATTTCAGGATGCCAACAAAATAATGAGCTTTCATTTTTCTTTTTTTCTAAATGAAAGTAAGACAGCAAAAAGGACACCAAATCTAGTTGACATGGTAGTCACTACCTTTGCCGCCTTCAGTGGACCGGGATGTAGTAAAAATGTTATACGTTTCCTGTTTAACCTAATGCAACTAGTCAAGTGCTTGATCAAAAAAGGCTACACACCTAAAGACTCTAGCTTATTTGAAAAATTTATCAAGTACATTGGCAGTATATATGCTATTAAAGTACCTGCCAAGAATTGGTACAGAGTACATTGACATAATTCAGCATCCACTCATTTAACTTTGGCTGATTCTGGCAATTTCCCAAACTGTCTTCGAAATTCCATGTTCCACCGCCTAAGGCATATAGCTGAGGATTAACACGCCCAATACTGAAACAGAATGATGTCACTCATAAGTGATGTTTATTTGTAAGTTTGTAACATAAAATTGTAGTTCAACAAGAAGCTAAAGTAATGACAACTGTATTAGGTAACCTTTTCAAACTACATGAGATGCATGTTGACACAGATAATTATCAGAGCCCATAAATGTCTCAAATCAAGTTTTCATGCAAGTTAATCTTCTAAGATTCACACTAGACATTGAAAATTGGACCCAAAGTGTTTGGCAACATCAGTACATATTGCTCTCATAAGCAGAGTACATTGATCTCACTGCCAAAGAATCCATATAAATTAACCATAGGAACATTTGACCTCCTAAAAGAGACGATAAAAAAGCACATGTTCTATTCCATATCGAGTGTCCATCAACTTGATAAAGTTTCCTACAGCAGCAGCTTCATCTTCTAATCACCTACTACTAAACAGCAACCTAGTAAAACCGTATTGCAAGTACAAACACTGATTTGAATCAACAAAGTCAATTATGACATCAATGGAGAATACTTCATAACATGGTATCATAGATTTTAGGACTTAAGAAGCGGAGATACTCATTTCATGATCACATTAATCCAAATACATCATATGTGCCACATATCATGGGAAAAGTTAAATTGACAAGGCTCTTACACTACACCTTCCAAAAGGAAAGGGAATACCAAGCAGCGCTGATATCGTCGCTGCAAAGTCAAGCTGCAGGCAGTGACATGACTAAGTATGGGTAGTGGCAATATAAGTTTTACAGCAAGCCAGGGAAAAAAATAGAAGAAGAAGAAGAAGCATGTTTTAACCTGTTGGACGGAACTGATGCAGATATTCCTCTTATCCTGGAACGGGACAGTAAATAATATGATCAGCATAAAACAGATTGATTTATGACTGAAAATAACAATTCAGTATTGCAATTGAACACAGAGATATTTCTTAATATATCCATAGGGTAATAGAGGGGAGCAACTGATTCGGACGTAGAAAATCTCCATGCAAAGCATAAGCCACAAGAGAGAGAGAGAGAGAGAGAGAGAGAGAGAGAGAGAGACGA